>NC_056670.1:26083236-26255736 GCF_018350195.1 Panthera tigris
CTTGATTGGCATTGGAAGATCTGATTCCAAGCACACATGGGTGGTTTTTGGCTGGAAGCGTCCATTCTTTGTCACGTGAGCCCCTCTATAAGGCTGTGCATGGTGTGACATGATAGGCAGAATAATACACTCATGAAGATGTCTACACCCGAATCACTGGAATCTATGACTATGTTCCTTTACAGTTACTTTACATAATCTATGACCAAGTTGCATACGTGATTAAGCTCAGAATTTTGAGATGGGGAAATTTTCTTGAATATTCCAGGTGGACCAATGTAAACACAGGGCATAAAAGGCAATAGAGTTACAGTCAGCAAGAGAACACCTTGCAACCACTGAAGCATAGATTGGAGTGCCCATGAGCCAAGAAATGTGGGAAGTTTCTGGATCCAGAAAAGGCAAGGAAAAGGTTCTTCCCTGGGGCCTCCAAAGCAATCAGCCTTTTCAACTTTCAATTTTATCTTCTTAAAACTCATTTTGGAATTCTAACCCCCAGAACTTTGAGAGAATAACTTTGTGTTGGTTAAGCCATTAAGTTTGTGGTAGTTTTTTAAGCAGCACCGGGAAACTGATACTCATGGCTTCCCCTCAAGAGAAAAAAAAAAGGGGGAGAAAGAGATCAAGATAGAATCTTCATAATTTCTCTTATAATCCAATTGTGGAGGGCGTATACCATCACTTCTGCTATGTTCTAATGTTCATGCAAACAAATACTGATATAATGTAGGAGGGGGTTAAGAGCATACATTCTGTGAAACAGGGGTTTGGGCAGGAGGGCATTTGAAACTTGTCTAAAACATGGGATATTCTTAAAGTTACAACATCATTTGAAATAATGGTTTCCTGTGGCAATTAGAGAAATATGCTTCCTAAATATATATGAGGAGTCATAACGCTCCTGTTTTTGTAAGAGAAGTTTCTATATATGCCTGAGTCCAGCTCTTTCAATGTTGAATGAATTTGATTTTAATTCTTTAAAATTATTTCCAAAACTGAAAAATGTGCTTGTCACTCATGGTACACACTGATATAATTCATGGAAAGTTTCATCAGCCTTGAGATTATAACAAAAGTACTTTTCCAAACATAAGCCTGTGTAGTATTAGGCAGGAACTTTGAGTCTATTATAACATGCTTTGCTGCTAGATTGTATTAGACACAGAAAATGGTAGTAGACTTTTTGTCTATTTATAAGAATAAGGCTGAAAATATACCACATATTCAAATCAACCTTTATCAATAGTATTATGGATACTCATCCATGCTTACCTTTTGGTGGAGATGAAATTAAATTCTAAATTAAAACATTTGAAATTAAAAATAAAATATAAGGTATATTATTAATTGCTTAACAGCTTGTTAAAAATTATCACAAAAGGAATTAAAAGGGCTGGCAAGAGAGGGTATCAATGAACTATTTTTCCCAAGGGAAAATATGAGTGTACACATAAATATAGGACTAGAGAAAATGTCAAAAATTGTGAGTACTGCAGTTGCATAATGAGACTACAGTGCAATTATGGATAAACTTGAAAGCCTAGCAAATATATTTAAATGGGCATAATGTAAATAGGGAGCAATTGCTGAAGTTGACCAATACAGTAAGATCATAAAATTAGCATAGCTTTCAGTAGGGCTAAACCTTTTTTAAATATTTATATTGAGATAAAATATTCAAATAACTAATAACAACTTACTGGGGGATGATTCCGGAAACTGTGTCGGAAGAAACAAGCTGATTAAGATTCTTTCATTATTCTATACACGCATTTATTTTGTATTCAATATAAATGGATGGCCGCTGTGCTAGAAATGTTGGAAGCAGCAGTAAAGAAAACACATTGCCTCTGTTCCCAGAGGATTTAAAGTATGGTGAGAAGGGCGGACAAAGAAGGATTTGCAATTCTGTAAATTAAGTGCTATAGTAGATCTATTCACAGATGGTTATTGAAGAGTGTAAGTAGGCTCTAATCTAGATTAGAGGGTGAGAGACCACAGGGGAAATCTTGAAGGTTGGACTATTTGGCTAAAGTCCTAATAAATGAGTGGAAATTTACCTAGTAAAGAGGTGTGTGTGTGTGTGTGTGTGTGTGTGTGTGTGTGTGTTGGGTTAGGGAACAGATAGTATATTATTGGCCTAAAACAACACAAAATTACCGTGTTGCAGTTTTGAAGGTCGGAAGTATGATATGGGTTTTATTGGGTGAAATTGAGGAGCCTGCAGGGCTGCTGTGTTCCTTTCTTTCTGGGGAAGAATGAATTTCGTTCATATCTGGGTTATTGGCACAATTCAGTCCCTTGCAGATAAAAGACCAAAATCTCCATTTTTTTTTTTTTTTTTTTTTTTTTTTTAACTAGCTGTCAGTGAGGATTGTTCCTAGCTTCCAGAGCCTGGCATATTCGTTTCATGGACACTTTCTTCCATCTTCAAAGCTAGTGTATTAGTTTCCTATCGATACATAATACATTACCATAAACTCAGTGACTGAAAACAATACAAATTTATTTTCTAAAATTGAAGTTTCAGCAGGGTTGCATTCTTTCTAGGGGTTCCTTGGGGGCCTATGTCAGCTTCTAGAGGCTGCTTGAATTCCTTGGCTAATAGCTCCTTCCTCCATCGTTAAAGTACATCACTCCATGGGGGGCACCTGGGTGGCTCGGTCGGTTGACCAGCCGACATTGGCTCAGGTCACGATCTCACAGTTCATGAGTTGGAGCCCCACATCGGTCTCCAGGCTGACCACACAGAGCCTGCTTGCAATTCTCTCTCTCTCCCTGTCTTTCTCTGCCCTTCCCCTGCTCACTCTTTCTGTCTTTCTCCAAATAAATAATAAACTTAAAAAAATAAAGTACATCACTCCAATGTCTGGTCACATCTCCTTCTTGTCACTTTGATCCTCCTGTCTTCCTCTCATAAGAATCTTTGAGATTGATTTGGGCCCATCTGGATAATCCAGAATATTCTCTCCATCTCCAGATGATTAATTTAATCACAACTGCCTAATCGTTTTTACCATTTAGGTTAACATATTAGCAGTTTCCAAGGATCAGGAAGTCATATTCGGAGGGTCATTATTCAGCCTATCGTTGCCAGCAACAGTGGGTCAAAGGTGGTTTTATTGTGATTTTTCTCTTCAACAGTTATGTCTTTCAAGGATTTGTGACTAGATTGGGCTCATTTGGACAATGCAAGATCATCTATTCCCACTTTAACTATATCTGCTAGGTCCCTTTTGTCATTCCAGGAATTAAGATATGGATAATCTTTGGTGGGTATTATTCTGTTTTCCACAAATAGCTGTTAGGTTTTCCACAGAAGAAGAAAGCCTGGTGACTGGAATAAACAAAGCCTGCACTACCAAAACGTACAAGTGGTCCCAGAGGGTTGAAACACACAGCACAAGGCAAAGAGAAAATATAAGAAGTGGTATAAAGGGTTTGTCACGTTAAAGATTTTTTTTTTTCCTTAGAAAACGAGAAGCCTCTGATGGATATGATGCGGAGGAGTTAACTGTTAAATCTGCAATTGAAAATATTTGGCCGTACAATTGTGGACACACAATTGCCAGCAGAAGGTAAAGTCCACTATAGCAAGAATTATTGTCTATGTGTTTTATCTGCTGCATTCCAGCACCTAAACTAATGATTGGCGTGCAATTTCTATTTAATAAATATTTGTTGAATGAAAGCACGAATGACTGAAGGAAGGATTTGGCAGACTGTTGCCACATTGTGCCAGGGATAGAGACATGAATGGGTGAATGCCGCAGTACAGTGTAACAGGATACAAAAAGATTGAGGGGCTGAATCAACCCGACAGAGACATGGATTTTGAATGGGGAGTTAGAGCAAGGAATGCTTCAGGTTGGCTGCTCACTCTTGTTTAAGCAGGCAGAAGCATTATGGTACATACATAGAAATAAGAATTCTAGGGAGAAAAGCGAGTTTATAGGGGAGCACAACTCTCGATTGGATGTGGGTCTCTCCAAGAGGAGAAATCAGGCAAACGGTTATCCAGGTACAGAGCTCAGGGGAGTGACAGTATTAAGTCAGGAATACTTATGTTCATTAAACTATATATTATGATTTTTCTTGGAAAAAGTAAGTCTGTACAAAAGATAATCTCGTTTAGATGGTAGCAATTTTCTAATTAGATGTGAATTTAATATGGAGTGTACTTAATGTGTTGTATTTAGTGACTCATTAACATTTAAAGTACGAATTTCTCTTCACACTTATGAATCCATGGAACAATCAAATAAAAGGTTAGATAATATAGCAAGAGTGAAGATACGTGTAAAGACTTTAAACAGATTCACGGTTACTCTTTAGGACCACAGATTTATGAAGTATGTAATGTTAGATGTTTCCAGAACGATTCAACCAGAAAATAGAAACTATTTCATGGAAAATAAATAAGCCCTATAATCTTGTTGATTTTGAAAGAATGTTTCTTTTGCTTAGCAGTGGTAACTGAAGAATTGTCTATTTTTGATTGGATTTAAACATCATTTTTCATACTGTATTAGACAAGGTTTTACTCTTATTTGGAATCAATAAGAGTCCAGGTTATGGGTAGATTTCCTGGAATTATGGGCCAAAAGTCATTGTTCCTCATGGTTTTTCAACTTCTATTACCTGTTATGAAGAAGAAAATTATTACATACATATCTATTCTCACGACTACAGTATCTTTAGGGATTAAAATATTTTATCAATACACTATATTAAGTTAATGTTTTCTCTCACTCTTAAATGTAAAAACCTTATCAAAGAAACCATACTCTATTACTTTGTTATATTACAGTGGCCTTAACTATATAGGGATTGAGCTAAATAAAAATGAAAACCTCTCGCCTCCTTAAAATAAGAGTTAAATACGGAAAGGAAAGAATTTCTGAC
This sequence comes from Panthera tigris, assembly GCF_018350195.1. Classification (NCBI taxonomy): domain Eukaryota; kingdom Metazoa; phylum Chordata; class Mammalia; order Carnivora; family Felidae; genus Panthera; species Panthera tigris. Next base: position 26,088,142 of record NC_056670.1, read on the forward strand.
AAACATGAATGACAATGGGAAATAAAAACTATTAGACAATTGTAACCAGGCTCACTCTCCCTATGCCAATAAAATCCCCTTCTACATCCTGACTGCACAGAAACTCCCCAAGTAACTTAAGCCAATTAATAATTACAAAGAGTATTCAGTTTTTTCAGTTGTCTACCTTAAAGGTATTTAAATTCTACTTACTTATTTTAGTTTAATAATTTATGATAAAAATTTGGACTATAAACAAAGGAGAGGAAAATTCACCTCCATTAAATTTTATAAACATCACCAAATGCCAGTCTATCACATAGTATTTCTGCTGAAATTTTGAACAAATTAGGACATTTTCTTGTTCCTTCTGTAAATATTTTATATACCTAATAAATCAAGATTTTAAAAACATAATCATAATATAAAACAAAATAAATAGCAATCCATTAATGTTACCTAGTGTTCAATGAGTGTTCAATTTTCCCTGGTTATTACAAACTCTTTTTTTTTTTTTTTATGTTGGTGAGTCAAAATCACTATCCAGAGTGTACTCATTTGGTTGATAGATCCTTGAATAATCTTTATTATTTTTATTATTTTTTAAGTTTATTTATTTATTTTTGATAGAGGAAGAGAGAGAGTAAGCATGTGACTGAGGGACAGAGAGAGAGAGAGAAAGAGACAGAATGCCAAGCAGGTTCTGCGCCGTCAGCTCACAGCTCCACATGGGTCTCGATCTAATGATCAACGAGATCATGACCTGAGTCGAAATTAAGAGTCTGAGACCTAACCGACTGAGCCACTCAGGCACCTCAGACCCTTGAATAATCTTTTTTACTGGCTTTATTTTTATAACAATCTCAGGCTCACAGAAAAATTGAGAGGAAAGTATAAATATTTCCCATATATCCGGGTCCCCACACATGCATAGCCTGCCCCTTATAACACCACTCATCAGAGTGGTACATTGTTACAACTGATGAACCTACATTCACGTATCATAATCACCTGAAGTCCATAGTTTACAGTTCATTCTCCTGGGATTGTACATTCTGTGAATTTTGACAAATGTATAATGACATGTGTATCCCTCATTAGAGCATCTCATGGGATATTTTCACTGCCCTAAAAACCCTCTGTGTTCTGCCTATTCATATTTCACTGCCCCTCTTCCTCCAATCCATGGCAACCACTGACCTTTTTATTGTCTCCATGGTTTTGCCTTTTACAGAATGCCATACAGTTGAAATCACATAGTATGTAGCCTTTTCATACTGCTTTCTTTCACTTAGTAATATGCATTAAAATGTCCTCTGTGTCTTTTCATGGCTTGATAGCTCATTTCTTTGTAGCGCTGAAAAATACTCCCTTCTCCTAATGTACTGTTCATTTATCCATTCACCTGCTTAAGACATCTTGATTGCTTCCAGGTTTTGACAATTATGAACAAAGTTGCTCTAAACATCCGTGTACAGGATTTTGTGTCCACATAAGTTCTCGGCTCCTGTGGGTAAATACTAACAAAGCAGGATTGTAGGATAGTATGGTAAAAGTATGTTGAGTTTTGTAAGAAACTACCAGTCTTCCAAAGTGGCTGTACTATTTCTCATTTCCACCAGCAATGAATGAGTTTCTGTTGCTCTACGTCTTTTCCAACATTTGGTGTGGCCAGTGGTCTGAATTTGGGCCATCCTAACAGGGGCATTGTGGTATCTCGTTACTGTTTTAATATGCATGTCCCTGATGACATATGATGTCGGGCATATGCTTATTTGTTTTCTGTGTATCTTTGATGAGGCATCTGCTAAGTAAGGTCTTTGGTCCATTTTTTAATCAAGTTGTTTATTTTCTTATTGTTGAGTTTAAATGTTTATCGTCTATTTTAGATAAAACTCCTGTATCAGGTATGTCTTTTGCAAATATTTCATCCCAGTCAAAAATTGTCTTCTTATTCTCAACATTACTTTTCACAGAACAGAAATTTTTAATTTTAATGATGTTCAGCCCACCAATTATCTTTTTCATGGATCATGTCTTTGGTGTGATGTCTAAAAAGACATCGCCATACTCAAGGTATCTAGGTTTTCTCCCATGTTATCTCTAGAAGTTTTACAGTTTCATATTTTACATTTAGATCTGTGATCCATTTTGAGTTAATTTTTGTGAAGCGTGTAAATTCTGTCTCAATCCATTATTTTGCAGGTGGGTGTCCAGTTTTTTTAGCACCATGTGTTAACACAACTATTTCAGTTCCATTGAATTGTTTTTGCTCCTTTCTCAAAGATCAGTTGACTATATTTATGAGGGTCTATCTCTGGGCTCTCTATTCTTTTCCACTGATTTATTTGTCTATTCTTTCATCAATTTCATGCTCTCTTACTGTAGTTTAATAGTAAGTCTTCAAGTCAAGTAGTGTTAGTCCTCCAACTTTGTTCTTCTCTCACTATTGTGTTGGCTATTCTTGGTCTTTAACTCTCCATATTAACTTCAGAATCATTTTGTCAATATCACAAAATAACTTGCTGAGACTTTGATGGGTATTGCATTGAATCTATAGATCGTATTAGGAAGAACAGATATCTTAACAATATTGAGTCTTCCTATCCAGAAACATGGAATATTTCTCCATTCATTTAGTTTCTTTTCATTTTGTTCATTAGATTTTAGAGGATTCTCATAAGATCTTGTACATATTTGGTTAGACTTATATCTAAGTATTCCATTTGGGGAGGGGGGACTAATGTAAATAATATGTTATGCTCTTCAGTTCAAATTCTAATGGCTCCTTAATGGTATAGAAAAAAGTGGTTGACTTTTGTATAATAACGTTGTATTCTATTGCCTTGCTATAACTACTTACTAGTTCCAGCAATTTTTTAAAAAATAATCTTTTAATATGCACCAGCTTTTCCCCTTAATGTATCTTTCTATGTTCTCCATTTAATGGATCATATAATTGTGTAGACTTTTAATATATCGCTTTATCCCATATATCTCTATAAACTGGTATTTAGATCCAGAGGGTTTATTAGATTAATTTTTCTGCCTCCTTCATTTATTCTTTTTTCTTTTCTTTTCTTTTCTTTCTTTCTTTCTTTCTTTCTTTCTTTCTTTCTCTCATTTTTGGTAAGCATACTGCATAAGTGTTGCTATATACACTTTATCACCTCCCAGCATGAGGCACATAAACTCTGGCCATTCCAATTTAAATGTTAGGATTGATAGAAGTGTTGTCAGTCTGATCCATCCATTACTAAGTTTTCTGTCAACATTTACCTACTGGTTTTAGCAATCCTTGATCAGTTGCAAAGTGCTTGCTTCTCTAATTCTGACATGTCTCACATTTACTAGCTATAATTAAAAAAAAAACAAATAATTTTCCCCGTTACTATTTGATTTCTGTGAAATATAGTCTGCATGTGACAGACATATAAATGCTTTATTCTTTCACTTTATTTTTATACGTTCAGAATACTGAGTTGGTGATTTAATTAATTCCAAAAGTTACCAATAAATATTTTAAACTATGCTTTGGACCTTTATTACAAATTTGCAGATTTTTATTTATTTGACATGTTATATCCACTGTAGTCATTATCATTTTTACAGCTATATTTACATCCAACTGTGTATACCAAACTGTTCATAATGTGTGTAACTCGATGAGTTTGGAAATAGGCAATAAGCAAACTCCTGTGATGCCATCATCGCCATCAAGATAAGGGAACAACTGGGGCGCCTGGGTGGCTCGGTCGGTTAAGCGGCCGACTTCGGCTCAGGTCATGATCTCGCAGTCCGTGAGTTCAAGCCCCGCGTCGGGCTCTGTGCTGACAGCTCGGAGCCTGGAGCCTGTTTCAGATTCTGTATCTCCCTCTCTCTGACCCTCCCCCATTCATGCTCTGTCTCTCTCTGTCTCAAAAATAAATAAAGGTTAAAAAAAAATTTAGGAAAAAAAAAAAAGATAAGGGAACAACCCAGCACCTTCCAGAGTTTTCTTGTGTCCTTTAGGTTTTGTTTTGCTGTTGTTTTGTGTTGCTGTTGTTTTGTTTGTTTTGTTCCATTTTTGTGGTAGGAACAGTTATCCTGAGAATTACCCTGTTGTAAAATTTTCAAGTGCACGATGCTGCGTGGGTGGATACAGTTTCAGTTATGATGAGTAGATAAGTTCTAGAGATCATTGTCACTTTTGATACTCCAGTTGTCTCATCTTTCCACACTGGAAGACTTTTCAAATTACATCCTTGTCTCTGTAGGCATGACATCCTTACTGTCTGGCTTTGAGTCTGGCTTTGAAGCCAGACAAAATGTTCCTGCCTCATAATGTGCACATCCTTCTCAAAACAAACAAACAAACAGACAGACAAGCAAAAATCAACTCTTTGCCTAAGGAGTATTAGCTCCTTTTAGTGAGAATTGGTATTTAGAAACTACAATCAGATGCTAGCGTTGCTCACTGCTACTAGGTTGTTATTGATGTCTTTTCTATCTACTTAGGAAGTTTCTAAGAAAGAAAAAATTAATCATGTCCATACCGATATTTTCAGTTCACTGTTTAAGATTACACAGTTTTTAAATATAATATTTTGGTTGCATATCTTTATCTCTTTCCCTTATGCTGAAAATCTTATAAGAACACACAAAAACACACATACACATGCATATGATACATACCAATATCACTAACAATATGATTCATGGAGTAACAAATGCCGTTATCGTTATTGTTACATGACATTGTCATTACCATTTTTTTCTATTACCATGTATCCATTTATTATTATTATCACTATTTGCAAATATGTATCTACCACTACGTATGAACAAGCAAATTCTGTTTCAGGTACTTGATGGTTTTTCTCTGTATGACTTTACCACCAACTTGATTAACAGTTAAACTCAAATTTTAATTTTTTAAAAATTTCACTTATTGCATTTTTAAAATTGTTAAGTTTGGGCTTTAGTTATGTCAAATATTTACATGGTTGCCAAGTATAACACATTATCTTTAATGTGATCTAGTCTTTTTTTTTAATTTTTTTTTTTTAACGTTTATTTATTTTTGAGACAGAGAGACAGAGCATGAACAGGGGAGGGTCAGAGAGAGAGGGAGACACAGAATCCGAAACAGGCTCCAGGCTCTGAGCTGTCAGCACAGAGCCCGACGCGGGGCTCGAACTCACGGACCGTGAGATCGTGACCTGAGCGAAGTCGGCCGCTTAACCGACTGAGCCACCCAGGCGCCCCTGTGATCTAGTCTTTATATCTATCTCATAGGTCCTATTTTCTTCCCTTTGACATAAGGTAGCCATTATTATTCAATTTTTGTTGTTATTATACCATCCTTTTAAAAATATAAACACAAAAATGCATATACCACCCATTTTCCTACACATTTCCTACTGTCAAATAAAATTTAGTGCTCTATTTGATGTCCTTCATTCAAGGTCTAACAATCCATGGATTGGGAGAGTACATACATGATGTCACAAGCAGTGGAGGACTGTTCTTGAGGGATCTGTGGCAAGAGTGAGTCTTACAGAACATTAGACCAGGCAGTGCATGATTAACTAGGAGATCGGGTTTTCCTTAAAAGGCCAGCAGGTCCTGTGTTTTGGGGGTAAGGTAAACTAGCTGACGCTGAGTTGGAGAGTTGTGACCAGCGTAGGTTAGGATTCCTTGACAGGTATTTCCCAGAAGAGCAGGCTGACACAGGTTTAGATTTGTGGTGTGGGCCGGGTCACTGGGGTGGCCTCTGCTTTGTGGGTCCCAATATATAAATTAACTTCATCACTACACATGATAGAATCCTGTATTTTCCTTCCAGCGTCTTACTTAAGAATATATACAAAATAGTATCAAGAGATGATCTTTGTCTCATGATCTGGATGTGCCATAGTTCTCTACCAGTACTCTATTACAGAACATTTGAGGTGCTTCCTGCCTTTGCCAATTATTAATGTGCTGCACATAATTACTTTGTGTCAAAATCACTTTGTTTTTGCCAATGTATCTTTGGGGTAGAATTCAGCTTGTTACTTATCTTTTTGTTTTGCTTATTTTTTGTCATCTGAAAGTGCCTTTAACGTAGTCAAATGTATTACTCTTTTATTTCTTCTGGATTAAAGTCATAGTGAATAATTTTCTCCCTTTCCGGACTGTGAAGACTCAATTTATGTGTTATTCCATTAGTTACATGGTATCAGTTTTTTCACATAGAGTTCTTGATCTATTTAGAACTTGATTCTGTTTCATGGTATAAAAATGAATCCATTTTTATACTTTTCCATATAACTATCTAGTCATTCCTACACCACTGACTACAACTCCTTCTTTCCTCCATCCATTTCAGATGCCATCTAGGACTGTCCCAGCAATGGTGTGTGCTGTATTTGTAGTCAAGGAAGAGTTTTCTTATAGAAAGAATTTGCTTGAGTTACTGCTTCCACCACGACAAGTTGAGGAAATGCATAGCGCTACCTGGCTGGGCCAATTGTTATCCTTATGCTCTTGCCTTATTGGACTTTTCCAGGACCCTGGCTTTCTGTGATGCTCTTCCCTCTGCCAGAGGAGGCCAAGTGGTACAGCAAAGAAGGGCAAGGGAATGAATGAAAATTTGGGGATTGAAGGAACTAATGATTAATCATTTCCTTTCTCTTCTCTCAGAGGAACTATTCCCAAGTGCAGTATTTCATTGGGTTTCTCAAAGCAAATACCATCAGGGTGAGCAATCAGTTAGAAGTTGTGGCAGTTCAATGGAGGACACTCTCTAATGGGGTTTCCCAACTTTTCTGACTCACTTTTTCCCCCTTTCTCTTCTGTTTCCTTCAGGTTTCATCCTCAAATCTCTAGCTATAAGCTTTTGCCCCAGACTCAGTTTGTTTGAGAACCCCGACTGAGAATTATCTGTTTACACAAAGAACAATCACAAGTTGTTTCAATTATAAAGGCTCTGTATTATTATTTAATAGTGACCAAGATGACCTTAATGTTCTGGGACTAAATTTTAGATAGACTGCTTGCTGCTTCTACCTTCCTGTTCTCCCTTTCCTTAAAGGCAATACGCTAGAAAATTGATCATTGTAGGGGCACCTGGGTGGCTCAGTTGGTAAGCTTCTGACTTGGGCTCAGGTCATGATCTCGCGGTTTGTGAGTTCCAGCCCCATGTCAGGCTCTGACACGGGCTGACAGCTTGGAGCCTGCTTTGGATTCTGTCACTCCCTCTCTTTCTGCCCCTACATCACTCACACTCTCTCTTTCTCTCTCTCTCTCAAAAAGATAAATAAATAAACATTTTTAAAAATTTTTAAAAAGAAAAAAGAGAAGAAAATTTATCATTGTCAATTCTGTCTCTTCCTCTTTGGCATGTAAATATTTCACAGAGCTTTTTGCCAGTTTTACAACCCAGGCTGCAAATCAGAGATAAGGGCACCAGCATAGTGTGGTCCTTGGTGAGTGCCCTCTTCCTGGTCTGCGGAGGGCTATCTTTTTGCTGGGCCCTCACATGGTAGAAAGAGGGCTGGCTAGCTACATGGCTACTTCTTGTAAGGGCACTGATCCCATTCATGAGGACTTCACTCTCATGACCTAATTACCTCTCAAAGTCCTCATCTTCAAATACCATCACATTGGAATTAGAGTTTCAACATATGAATTCCGGGGCAGGGATGCACAAATTCATTCCACTGCAACATCTGAATAGTTCAGCAATAAGCCTACATTTAGTCATAGCTTGATTCAAGGGTCCCCAAAATGTCACAGGTCTTCTGTTTCCTTCTATCTCCTCTCCGGTATCTCTTGTATCTTCAGTTGGCTGCAGTCAAAAAAAAAAAAAAAAATCTTCCCTTGAGAAAGCAAGATATCCATGGCAATCTTTGATTTCACATTCCTTAGATTCAACTCCAGTTAGGAATATCACTGATGTTGTCCTAGCATTTATATGTCCTGTGGCTTTTCATTGCTTCTGCTTAGGCCTTTTGTCCCTCTCAGAACTATTTACTATATTTAGGGAAACACAATAATTTAATTGACTCTGGCATAGATGACACACTTAATTAACCAAAACTAAAGTTTTACCCGAACAAACACAGGTGCTAATATTGGGTGGGGAAGTAGATATCAACAAGTTTGTTTGAAGTTACTAGAAGACAGTGAGTGAGTTTTAAGAAAGAAAATAAAATCTATTCATAATGTCTGTTTTGCTGCCCCAAATCTCAAGATGGCTTCCCATAATGGTGAAGCCATTGCTTCAATCATATCAACTACACAATAGGACACCCAAGTGCTAATACTTAACCATCCAGTCCCCTTTGTGGTGAGTGACGTTGTCTTCCCAAATGCCTTAGTAGGGGTGCATTTAAACATAGTGCTTAAAACCAGATTATTTGCGTGAATATCTGCATACATAAAATTCTTAACATTAGTCCCTTGTGTCCCCAAAAAGGACATGCAACAAGGACTATCATTACTAGCATGCAAATATAATTTCACCCAGATTTTAATATCTAAGACAACTTCCAAATGTTTGTAAGGGAATCAAAGATTCAGGCCCTGCCCATAGGAACTGGAAAGTGTTGGGGAGAATTGCCTGTACCTATTGCAGAAGATAGTTAAAGAGATAGATGTATTTGAAAAAGAAGAAGAGGAAGAAGAGGGAGAAGGAGAAGGAGAAAAAGAAGAAGGAGGAGATGGAAAACAACTAGCTTTCAGAAACATTAATTTTTGAGTTTCTAACAGATAGGTACAACTAGGGGGAGGGAACTGAAAACAACTGACTTTTTTTTTTTTTCCATCAACTGCTTTATTGCACTTTCTGGAGTAGGATTCCAACTAGACCTGTTGAAATGTAATAACCAAGATCTTACTTCGTGTTGTTCTTATTTGAAAACTATCCTGGAGGCTGCAAATCTATGGTAAAATTTACCTTGCCAGCCTCTGGTTTTCATTGTGCCAGAGTAATTAATTGCATAAGCTCAATCCATTGTCTATATGTAATGTAGGATAAATAGGATATTTGTCTTTAACAAGGTAATACTCCCCAACTCTTACCACCAAGACAAAGTTTTGCTTTGCTTTTCATTCTTTCTCAAAACTGACTGTAACTGAATATTTTTAACACTGATTTTATTTTTAGTTTGAGGAAAAGTCTGTGCAACGTTAATGCAAATGAGGACTCATTGTTGACAAATATAAATATGTCATAAAACAACTACGAAGTGTTCCAAAAATTCTCATTTTTTCAGAGAAAACAAATCTTTTTATTTCCACCAATCACGGGGAAAAGGGAGGAATATGAGAGGTAGCTCACATTTTAACCACAGTTGGTTTAATGTGACTCCTTTGTGATATGAAATACATATCATGCACTAGTTTTATTACTTTTGAGATATAGTTACATTGAGTTAAATTTTGATTAGGTTTCTTCTTATGATTCACAAACATTTCCTTGCAGCTGCCAAATTCAATTTATGTCTACCTGGCTTTCAAAATGAACAGTAAAGTGACAGGGATGAATCAAAAGCAGTAGTTTGAAGCCAGTGTATTTTGCTAAATTTTAATGAGAGTCATTACATGTGATTTCCACAATTACAAAAATGAGAATGTTGAGTTCCACAAATTTGCACTAAAAATGACGGCTATGCTAACTATCAGTGAAATATTTTCTCCGAGTTAATGCCTCTTCCTCTTTGAACTGATTTCAAGTTAGCTTTTTTGAAAGACTTGAATGGTAAACAAGGTGGTTAATGTTTCCTAAAATCTCCGTGGCTTTCTCATACTCCAGCTTCACTTTCAAAATCTAACGTGGTTAGTTTCAGCACAGTTCATCCCATTAGTATGAATCTCACAAGATTCCTAATATGTATGAGAATAAAGCCCCAGTTCTTAAATATATGTTTTGTATTAGGCTACCTAAGATTTCTCCTAATCACACTTGATTAATCTTTTTTTGGGGGGGCGATGGTATAATTACCCTTTATTTTCAAAGCTGTAGATGCAGATTCTTAAGTAAAACGTAATGTAGAAAGGAAAGAATTCAAGCAAGTGTTTTCTATTCAGATGTGTGTCTGACACAGGTAAATGAAAAGAGTAAAGAAATACCAAGACCAAAGTTGTTCTCCCTGCATTAGCCAACTCAGTGAGGTTCTATCTTGATTTTAGCACATGTCTCTTTCCTCATTAGTTCTCTGTGCAGAGTATCTAAAAGGTAAAGAAGGGATGAAGAATTATTTGGAGGTGCCTGGGTGGCTCAGTCGGTTACGTGTCAGACTCTTGATTTCAGCTCAGGTCATGATCTCACGGTTCATAAGGTTGAGCCCCATGTGGGGCTCTGCACTGACAGCAGAGAGCCTGCTTGGGATTTTCTCTCCCTCCCTCTCTCTCTGCCCTACCCCGTCTTACTCTCTCAAAATAAATAAATAAACATTAAAAATGAATTATTGGGGCAAAATGAAGTCCAAGAAGGTTAAAGTGGTGGTGGTTCTTCCATAAGATCCAATCAATAAATATTTTTTGAACAAGTATTTTATGTCAAATGTTATTCTAAGAATTTAGATAAGTCTATAAATAGAGTCAAAAATTGTGGCTTACTTTCTAGTAAAGAAACAGGGTTTAACAGCAACAAAAATAACAGAAGTCAAGAAATTATATTTTATTAGATAGCAATAGATGCTGCGGAAAACAGACAAAAAAAATGGCGAGCAAGTTTAGGGAAAATGGGATTCAGATGGGGGAGGATGGGGGTGGAATCTTCATATAGGAATCAGCAGGCCTCATTGAAAAGATGAAATTTAAGCAAAGTTTGGGGAAAGTGGGTAAAGAGGCCAGGAGGCAACCTGGGGGAAACATCCCTTATAGAAATAACCAAAAATCAACCGAAGTGTACACTCAGTGCATTCATGGAACAGCAAAGACATCACTGTGCCTGGAGGTGTGTGACTGCAATCTAAGACAGTCCACTCATTCGAATACTTATTTCTAGAAATATCTCTAGAAGATATGCTTCATATCTCCTCCCAAGCTTAGCGGAGAAATCTTTTATAAGTTGTCCATGTAATTTCAATGATCTCTCAGTCATTGAAAGTGTGACAGTTATATTACAAAGATAGGAAGTTATATTACAAAGACAGCTCCATCCTCAAGAAACTGATGATTCAAATAAGGCATGGATTTAGAGAACATGCCTTATCCACTGTAAAAGGTGCTCAGGCCGATGTATGAGCAGTATGAGGAGAACCTCGTGGAAGAGGTGAGTATTGTCATGATGCCTAAAGTATGTCCTGGTAAAGATATTGGTAGAGACAGAGGCCATATGTTTCAAGGAGAAGGAAGATCACACGCAAAAATACAGAGGAATGGGTGCAGAGGACTCTGTTGAACACACTGTCAAAACTGTAATGATTTTATTGAAGAGAAAAATGTACTGAGAGATTTGAAATTTGAGCTGGAGATTCTTCCAAGATCCAAGGGGTCTTGGAAGTAGGTTGAACATTACTCAGAAGCATAATGGGAGCATTTGATTATGTAATCTGCAGAGTGGCATGACGAGATTGGCATTTTATTTTTTTTAGTATGAAATTTATTGTCAAATTGGTTTCCATACAACATCCAGTACTCATCCCTACAGGTGCGCTCCTCAATACCCATCACCCACCCTCCTGTCCCTCCCACCCCCCATCAACCCTCAGTTTGTTCTCAGTTTTTTAAGAGTCTCTTATGGTTTGGCTCCCTCCCTCTCTAACTTTTTTTTTCCTCCCCCCACCCCACCATGGTCTTCTGTTAAGTTTCTCAGGATCCACATAAGAGTGAAAACATATGGTATCTGTTTTTCTCTGTATGACTTATTTCACTTAGCATAACACTCTCCAGCTCCATCCGTGTTGCTACAAAGGGCCATATTTCATTCTTTCTCATTGCCATGTAGTATTCCACTGTGTATATAAACCACAATTTATTTATCCATTCATCAATTGATGGACATTTAGGCTCTTTCCATCATTTGGCTATTGTTGAGAGTGCTGCTATAAACATTGGGGTACCAGTGCCCCTATGCCTCAGCACTCCTGTATCCCTTGCGTAAATTCCTAGAAGTGCTATTGCTGGATCATAAGGTAGATATGGTTTTAATTTTTTGAGGAACATCCACACTGTTTTCCAGAGAGGCTGCACCAGTTTGCATTCCCATCAACAGTGCAAGAGAGCTCCCATTTCTCCGCATCCTCTCCAGCATCTATAGTCTCCTGATTTGTTCATTTTAGCCACTCTGACTGGCGTGAGGTGGTATCTGAGTGTGGTTTTGATTTGTATTTCCCTGATGAGGAGTGATGGTGAGCCTCTTTTCATGTGCCTGTTGGCCATCTGGATGTCTTCTTTGGAGAAGTGTCTATTCATGCTTTCTGCCCATTTCTTCACTGGATTATTTGTTTTTCAGGTATGGAGTTTGGTGAGTTCTTTATAGATTTTGGATACTAGCCCTTTGTCTGATATGTCATTTGCAAATATCTTTTCACATTCTGTTGGTTTCCTTTTAGTTTTGTTGATTGTTTCCTTTGCAGTGTAGAAGCTTTTTATCTTCATGAGGTCCCAATAGTTCATTTTTGCTTTTAATTCCCTTGCCTTTGGAGACGTGTCGAGTGAGAAATTGCTGCAGCTGAGGTCAGAGAGGTTTTTTCCTGCTTTCTCCTCTAGGGTTTTGATGCTTTCCTGTCTCGAGACCAGGAGCACGACAGGGATGTCCACTCTCACCGCTGTTGTTTAACATAGTGTTGGAAGTTCTAGCATCAGCAATCAGACAACAAAAGGAAATCAAAGGCATCAAAACTGGCAAAGATGAAGTCAAGCTTTCGCTTTTTGCAGATGACATGATATTATACATGGAAAATCCGATAGACTCCACCAAAAGTCTGCTAGGACTGATACATGAATTCAGCAAAGTTGCAGGATACAAAATCAATATACAGAATCAGTTGCATTCTTATACACTAACAATGAAGCAACAGAAAGACAAATAAAGAAACTGATCCCATTCACAATTGCACCAAGAAGCATAAAATACCTAGGAATAAATCTAACCAAAGAGGTAAAAGATCTGTATGTTGAAAACTATAGAAAGCTTATGAAGGAAATTGAAGAAGATATAAAGAAATGGAAAGACATTCCCTGCTCATGGATTGGAAGAATAAATATTGTCAAAATGTCAATACTACCCAAAGCTATCTACACATTCAATGCAATCCCAATCAAAATTGCACCAGCATTCTTCTCGAAACTGGAACAAGCAATCCTAAAATTCATATGGAACCACAAAAGGCCCCAAAAAGCCAAAGTAATTTTTGAAGAAGACCAAAGCAGGAGGCATCACAATCCCAGACTTTAGCCTCTACTACAAAGCTGTCATCATGAAGACAGCATGGTATTGGCACAAAAACAGACACATAGACCAATGGAATAGAATAGAAACCCCAGAACTAGACTCACAAATGTATGGCCAACTCATCTTTGACAAAGCAGGGAAGAACATCCAATGGAAAAGACAGTCTCTTTAACAAATGGTGCTGGGACAACTGGACAGCAACATGCAGAAGATTGAAACTAGACCACTTTCTTATACCATTCTCATATACTCTTGATGGGAATGTAAAATAGTAAAACCAGTTTGTAAAACCATTCGGCAGTTTCTTACAAAAGTAAAATATATACTTACTTTTGATCAAACAACATTACTTGGGAATGAGTGAGAAATGAAAAGATATATCTATCAAAAAACTAGTATTGGAATGCTTTTGCAACTTCATCCATAATAGCTAAAATTTAGATATGAACTAGATGTCAATCAACAGAGGAACAGATAAAAAAGTTGTGCGAAATTTGTATTTCGGTGGGAAAAAAAATCGAAAGATGAAACCACTACATATAAGTAGTTATATGTACACTTCAAATGTTGATAGGCCTTCCAAATTTCCAACCATAAATATGTAAACGTGATAATGACCAAATGTTACAATCAGATGTTCTCCCACTCTCAGAACAGTTTATCATCCCATTTCATAGTATATTATTAAGTCATACGAAGCTTCAGAGTTAATCTTAAGTAGTTCTGAATCTTGTACAGGTTTTAGAACGCAGATTTAGAGTTAAATGAAGCTTAAAAAGTATCTATTAGCAGGATGAACTGACATGTTTCAGATTTAAAATTAATATAATTAGACATAAAGCCATAATAATCAGATTATTCTTTCTGCTATGTGTCGAGAAGGTAACAGTTCAGAGCACTCCACAAAAAAATGCCATTGCACATTAGAAAAATAGTAAATAACTCATGAAGCAGCTGAAAATTACATTAATCTGGGCACAGTTTATCAGGTGAAAGTGGCGTTCGGTCCACCTAAAAGAATTCTAGCTGCAGGTAAAGGTCTTGAACTTCAGTGTATGATAACTTTTCAGTTTAACTCTTAACATTATTCTACTAAGTTTTCGTAGAGAAAATCTCATTACCATGCCTACTGGCACCAGTACAAATTCATAGCTTCTTACCTCATAGGGAAATTATTTTCCTTGCTGCTCTTCAGATTTTTCTCATTCTTTGTTACACAGTCTTTTCTACTCTTCTCATCATCCCCTTCTCTCCACCCACCTTACCCTCCCTCTCTGTGGTGATGTCATGTCTGCCTCTTCAGAAAAGTAGAAACTCTTACATATGACATCTCTTGAGGTCACAAAATCTTAGTAGGACTTGACTGTCATAACACTCAATCCACACTTTTCAATTCTTAGAAAAAAGGCTGTCCTTCTTCTCTAAAACGTAGCTCTCTGGGATGCCTGGGGGGCTCAGTCAGTTAAGTGTATGACTTTGGTTCAAGTCATGATCTCAGGGTTCTTGGGTTTGAGCCTCACATTCGGCTCTGTGCTGACAGCTCAGAGTCTGGATCCCACTTCGGATTCTGTGTCTCCCTCTCGCTCTGCCCCTCCCCCCTCATCCTCTGTCTCTCTCTCAAAAATAAATAAGCATTACAAAAATAAAATAAATAAAAAGTAGTTCTCAATCTACACATTAGATCTCATTTTCTACCCTCTTCTTCTGGAAATTTGTTCTTTCAACTCTCCCCTGTCTTTAATTTCAACATTAAGTTTTCTCTGGTGTGTGTGTGTGTGTGTGTGTGTGTGTGTGTGTGAGGTGTTTGTGTGTATGGATTATGTGGCAGTATGTCTGAATTATGCCTCAGTAAGCAGCCTGCATCCGATGATGGATACCTCATCTTAAACTGATCGACACATTTTTAACCTAATTTACAGCTGTGTAAATCCTACGGTCGTTGGTCGGGTAGCTGAGGCAGTAGGTACACTGATCATGTCGAACACCAATATATTAGAGTTCATTAAATATAAAAACCCTGGAGTTTTCACAGATGAATGACACGGCTCTTAAGATGCGTGCTGCACCCCCACTCTCAACGCTCCAAGTTTTGGTCTCTGTCCGGAAGGTCTGCGCCTCTGTCTGAGAACTTCTATCAGATCCAATGTACATTGGGAGCTGAGTCAGGTGCCAAAGAGATCGAGGCGACCATTTCAGGTGACCAATGTACTGTCACTGATATTTACCTGGAAGTTTCAGTTCTGTGGTCTTTTGCCTCTACCCCAAAGAAGTATGTGTCTGTGCCAGAAGTATGTGTAGTGTATACAAAGAAAAAGATTTAATTTTAGATCCATCTGGCGATTTTATTTTTGATGATCTCTCTTCCCTTCAATTAATTCTCTACAATGGCTACCTGGAGTTGGTTTGTGCTTTTGTGACGTTAAGGTAACCTGGTTCACTGCGGGTCTTAGACCATTTTGGCTTGATGTTCTGCCTCCTTTCCTTTAGCTTTGCAGGTAAGTTTTACTTTGTTACTTTCTAAGGTATGTCCTCATTAACCCTTCCTTTTATCTTAACTGTAGCTTCGGGTATTACATACTGCTTCCACTTCTGCAACTCACAATTAAGGTGGACTTTCCCATCCTGTCAATGATATCTCCTGTACACACCTCCCACACAGTCATTAGATAAGGACATTGGAGTGGTTTTTTTCCCCAATCCTGGGCAAACTTCTGTGTACATGCGGTCTCAAGCCTGCCAAGTGCTCCGGATGGGCTGCACCAAAGAGCCACTTATACTTAGAAATTCTGAGCTTCTCAAAGCTTCATATGACTTGAGCGAGCACTATCCCCTCTACCTGTGAAGAAACTTCCTGTTCATATCAAGTGGTTTACTTAAAACAAATGGTTTATGTTAAATCTTTCTTTCTCCTACTCATCTATCTAAACATTGCATCATTTTCAGCAAGATTCATATATATATATATATATATATATATATATATATATTTAAGTTTATTTATTTATTTTCAGAGAGAAAGCACAAGCAAGGGGGGGCGGGCAGAGAGAGAATCGCGTGCTGTCAGTGCGGACCCGATGCAGGGGTTGAACCCAAGAACTGTGAGACCATGATGTGAGCTGAAACCAAGAGTCAGACGCTTAACTGAGCCACCCAGGTGCCCCAAGATCGCCATATCTTAAAACTCTCCTATCTTGTATACAACACTTTCCAAGCTCTTCCATTTTTGACGGTGTCTTCCGAGGTGACTTCTTAATTGAGTACCCTTCTTCAACTTGTGTAGATTTGGATGTGATTGCTGAGTCTTTATCTTTCCATTTCCCGTTCACATACTGCCCTGGAGGTATGACCCATTTAATAAAAAACTGACAGCTATTGGATGGAAAAGGTTGCCTCATATATTTCCAGCAAGTTATGGTATACCATGCAGGTGAAGTTCTGGAAGAAACTTGAAAGTTCTGAACTTCCAGTTGAGCTCTTATTTTCTTCCCTAGAATATCTTTCACACCTGATCTTGTCACAGTTGGCAAGCAAACAAAATCAGTATTTTAAGCTCTTTTTCTTTCTATAATCTCATATCTAAATTTTATGGCATCCTCTTAGTTCTACCTCTGTAAAATCTCCTGAGTATATAACTGAATATTTATCCCCACTACCAACAGCTTAGTGAATCTTTGACTTGGAAAATTATAGTCATAGCCTAACTTTTTTTTTTTTTTTTGCACATATTTTTTTGGCCTTAATCCTTATCATTTAAAAAAATAGTTTACACTATAGTTTAAAGATTTAAAAAGTATCCATGCTTTCCCCATGCTAAAAGATGCAGCAATGTATTAAATAACTACTATGTACACGTCACTCTTCTATGATTAAAGTTATCCCTGGGTTTCCATTTTGATACAAGATAAAAAGTTCAAGGCGTACCTTGTCATACACACTATTATAGAAGTATCAACTCCCTCCAGTATCTTAAATTTTGCAAATCCCATTATATACATGCACTACACACAGAATAAAACCCTGCACATGCACATATATATGTGTCATTAATATGGGCTCAGTGTCTAATTTAAGTATGCAGTGACTAGTGCTTAGCATGATGCTTACTTTATTTTGTTATTGATGCTGTTACCCATATCCCACAGTTACACAGTTATTTATAATGATGTGTTTATACACTGCAAGATAGACATTGGAAACTATTCTATAAGGAAATCTAGGGAAATAAATAGATGAAACAAAAAAGAGTGATTAAAGGAAAAGAATATTCTTGGAAACAGGAAGGATGAGAAGTTCTGAGCAAGAAAATAGAAATAAATTCACATGTAGAAAATATCAGAATATCTTTAGGATACCAAAAGCATTTAATCAACTCAAAAGTGAAAAACTAGAATCCCAAGCCTAAAAACCAAAGTCTTGAAACCCATATTAGAGATGCAATGATATAAGAATACTTTCAGAATAATCAGAATATTCAGAGTAAAAACTAATATTAATACAGTATGATATACTCATCTAAGTTAATTTTCAAGAGTGAGGAAGGAAAAATAAAAATATTTTTAAGACAAATTAATAAATTTTAGATATCCAGGAACAATGGACCAAATTTTTCATGAATGTTCTACAATTCTCAGTGGTATAGCATTAGATTATTAATACTTAACTATAATTACAAGATTATTAAAATAGTTCATCATTTTTCTTTTGAACTCAGCATCAGAGTGACTAGGTAGGATGTTGAAATTTGAGATTTTCAGAAAACACCATGGTGCAATATTTGGGAAGAAATATCTTAAAAGAGTAACAGAGAGAGAGAAAGACAGAGCCCATGAGTGGGGGAGGGGCAGAGAGAGAGGGAGAGAAAGAATCCCAAACCATCTCCCTGCTGTCAGTGCAGAGCCCAATGTAAGGCTCGAACTCACAAACTGTGAGATCGTGACCTGAGCCAAAATCAAGAGCCAGACATTTAGTGCCTGTGCAACTCAGGTTCCCCAACATTATTAATCAGATTTATACAATTAACAACACTACCTGCTTTACACATATAAAGAAATTAAAATTTAAAGGCAAAAGTGATTGCCCAAGGAAACATGGTGAATAGCACAGGATTAAGGCGGGTCTTCTTACCCTCAAGTTAGGATCTTCTACACTCTACAATATGGTTTCTAATGATTTTATTGTCATGGTATCTTCTAAAATATATTTTGTAAATAAGATGATTTTAATAGAAAATCTTAATATTCAAATGTAGCATATATACATAATGTATTCACCTCAAATATTTGTGTTTTTGCATTTTGGTAATATTGATAGTTTTATTTATATTTTAAAGAAAAAGTAATTTCAGATGTGTGTAAACATTGTTTACTTTGTGAAATTTATATATATATATATAAATATATATATTAATATATATAAATATACATATATATTTATATATATGTATATAAATTTCACAAAGTAAACAATGTTTACACACATATTCATCATGCCAAGCAAGAGAAGAGATAAACCATAAAAGACTAAATTCTTATGGAAATTCAAAAGGCAGGAAGAGTCCTTCTAGGTAGGGTATTTGAGAATACTTGATCGATAAGCAGAATTTAGATGTGGGGGAAGAATGGAGGTGTAGAATTGACTGGAGAAATGGAGGAGTGTGCAGATTAGACGTGCCCAGAGTCCAGTTTCAGTGGAACCTCTGATGGGTAAGGAGAGTGAGATTAATGGTGAAGCCAGATGATGGAGGCAGAGGGCCAGATCGTGCTGTGCTAAGGATTCTAGGCTGTGTCTGAAAGCCAATGGAAAGGCATGGATGGATATGTTATCTGTCTGCACAATATACAACACAGAGAAGTATAATAAGCTTACTTTCTATAACAGATTTATAGCTTCTATATCTTCTAAGTTTATTCCCCGAAGTGGCTAAGAGATAAGTCCCTTATGAAGCTGATAATGGTGCTATAATTGCAAGAGTCACAGTGCTATGAGAAGAACCTCGACCTTAGAAGAAAACTGGAGTCTTTCCTCTTCTTCAATTTATTACCCAAAGGTATGTTAAATTCCCAGTGCCCTAGTTTCTTCAGCTGTAAAATAAAAAAGAGTGAAAATCTCTGCTAAGATAGCTCAGGGATCTGCAGTCTAAGGAAACACTAAAAATGTACTGATGAAACAGAAGAATTAAATCATCCTTAGATTGCCACAAATGTTAGCACTCCATATATACCAAAGAATTTCTAACAACTCTAACCCATTCTAATCCAAATTGATAAGAGACTTGGCTGAGATTATGCATAGAGGAATAATTTATTCAAACCAGATAAAATGATCACTGTGTTTCAACATGAGATCTATGATCTTTTTTTTTTTTCGGCTGTACTGATTTCGAGGTGATTCTCCACTTCGTTCACCGATGTGTTAACTACGGAACACGACTAAATTCTGCAACTACTACCATTCCCAACAGGTTCAATCTTTTGTGAATACGCCCCTGAGACTGCGCAGTTGCAAAAGCCTACCTTTTACTTTTTCCAGCCTCCTGTGTACCTTCCCCAAGCCTCTTGTAAAAGGAGGAATTCGGCTCATCTTTTATTTATTTAGCCATGATAGACTAACCCTGGAGAAATAAACTGGCAGGGACTCCTCGTAAAGCTCTCTCTTTTCTGTGGCTCACACACACAAGAATTTTGTCTACTGGGGTATTGTAATACTGATATCCTGCTTTTTTGTTGTTGTTTTGTTTTGTTTGATTGCATATTTGTTCATGTGTTTTCCAGATCCTTTGCCTGTATGAAGCCACCACAAAACGCATAACATTTAATCACATTGGGATCAAGAACTCCAACAGTAGCTCCCCAAAACTGTCTGCTCATGACATTTACCATGCTACAGGAAGAAACTTGAATGGTCTTCAGACATAGGCCTTATTCTTGTGACAGGTATGACCGGAACAGTCAATTCCTGTGTCCCACTTAGAAATTAACACTAGAAAATGTGGGGGTATGAAAGCAGGGGCCACTGGGTTCTATGGGAAAGCTTTTTACTTTAATGTTTACTTATTTTTGAGAGAGAGAGAGAGAGAGACTGAGCATGAGCTGGCAAGGGGAAAAGAGAGAGAGGGAGACACAGAATCTGAAGCAGGCTCCAGGCCCTGAGCTGTTAGCACAGAGCCTGACATGGGGCTTGAAATCACGAACCATGAGATCGTGACCTGAGGTGAGGTCAGGTGCCCCAATGAGAAAGCTCTTAATTCAGCTATAGATTCTTACGGGAGACACACAGAGTTGAAAAAATGACTGTAGATCAAGAAAAGAAGGCACAAACTTACATTTGACTTTGATTTTCACTTCTTACTTTTAAAATCTCATTTTTTTTTTCACTTTTGCACAATGCTTCTGGGAAATGACTTTTATAACTAGTGATTTTCTAAGGAAGGGGGAACCAAGTCAGGTCCAAAACTTCAGAGCCCTGGCAATTGTACCACACAAATTTTCTACCTCTGAAATTTATTAAGAGCCTTAATTTCACACATCCCCTACAGATATTGATATGCTGAGATTTTCATGCAGAATTCTGTTAATATTGTCCATGGAGTGAATAACTTTGGGTAGAAAACACCTGAAGGGATTCTGAGAGCTTGCCAGAGAGGACTCAAGAATTAGAACAAACATAATTTCCTGTGACTTACTTCAAATCACTGCCAAGGTTCATTTGACTGAAGCTGTACCTCACCTGGTCAATCATCAATCATTCACACTATCACTATTAACATGATCTCTCCAGATGTTAAAATAAATGAATACAGAATAAATATTTTTTAAATGTTCATTTATCTTTAAGAGAGAGAAAGAGAGACAGAGTGTGAGCAGGGGAGGGAAAGAGAGGGAGACACAGAATCTGAAGCAGGCTCCAGAATCCGAGCTGTCAGCACAGAGCCGGACACGGGGCTCGAACTCATGAACCGTGACATTACGACCTGAACTGAAGTCGGACGCCTGACTGACTGAGCCACCCGGGCACCCCAAAATACAAAATAAATATTGAATAAAATATAAGACATCAAAAAAATATTTCTTACCAAAGGGAATTGTGATTCTGCACAGGATTTAGGTTGAAATGCTACATACAAGGGAGTAACAAAGAAAAAGAAGAGACATGACTAATGGCATCATCATTGAATTAGAAGAAAAAGCAGCTGTTTCATCAGTTTTATCTCAGAATGTTGATTCTCAAGTGACTTGCTGGACTCTGCAGAATATGTCCAACTTTGTCAAGGAGTACGACAAGAAGCTTCCCTTTCTTCTTCCATGGATAAATGACTAAATAATACTATAATTGGTATGTAAATAAATCAAAACAGATTTATTCAAACCATGAATGGTGGTGCCTGGGTGGCTCAGTGGGTTAAGCATGGGACTCTTGCTTTTGGCTCAGGTCATGATCTTGCAGTTCAAGAGTTCTAAGTAAATGATGGAAAATCTAGCTTGCAGCAGGAAAAACTAATTTAATGATATTGCTTATCACTATGTGATGGAAAGAAGTTTCAAAAGTTATTACACAAATCACCTTTAATTGAAGTCAAAGCCTTGATTCGAACATTGGCCTTTTTTCGGTACGTATGTTTTGGTGCACATATACATGAATTTCTTTGCCATATGTGTCTAAGAGCAAAGTTGCTGGGTCATAGTCATGTGTATGTTCTGCTAAAATAGATACTGCCCCCAAAAAGTTGTATAATTTGTTCTCCATTCAGCAAAGTCCGAAAGTTCCAGATGTTCCACATCCTTGCCAACTGGCAGAGTCAATTTTTAAGTTCTGCAACTCTAGTGAGTACAGTGTTACCGATGTGGTTTTAATTTACATTTCCCTGACAGCTAATGAGATTGAACATCTAACACTCTTATTAGCTACTTGAGAGATCCTCTACCGCAAAATATCTGTTTAAGAATTTATTTGCCAATTTTTCCTGGGCAGACTCTCTCTTAGTGGCTTTTAGGTGTTCTTTATGTATTCGGGAATGGGTCCTTCGCCAGATATTCACATTACGGATACGTTCTATAGTGGGGCTTGTCTTTTCATTCTCTTCAGGGTGTCTGTTGAAGAACTGTTTTCCATTTTCAGAGAGTTCAAGGTACTTATCTTTCCATCTACAGCTGATGCTTGCTACATCCTGTCTAATAAATTATTGTGGATCCCAGGAGCACATAGATCACAAAGATGATTATCTGGATTTTCCTTCAGAAGTTTTATATAAAACCCATCCAGAATTGACAGCTGGACATAAAATAATGTGGGTGAAGTCAAGATACTTTTTTTCCCCATAGGAATGTTCAGTTGATCCTGTACAGTTTATTCAAAATACTCATTTTGGGGGCCCCCGGGTGGCTCAGTAGGTTAAGCATCCGACTTCGGCTCGGTCATGATCTCACAGTTTGAGGCGCACATCAGGCTCTGTGCTGACAGCTCAGAACTTGGAGCCTCCTTCAGATTTTGTGTCTCCTGCTCTCTCTGCCCCACCCCCACTCATGCTCTGTTTCTCTCTCTCCAAAAAAAGCGAATAAATGTTTAAAAAAAAATACTGATTTTCTCCCCAACTTCACTGTAGTATAGGCCTCTTATAAAATTAAGCGATGTATGTGGATCTCTTTTTGGACTAGATTCTTTTATATTAGACTATTTGTCTTACCTTTCACTAATAGCACTCTGGCTTATTTATTACAATTTTATAATAGGGTAGTATCTGGTCATATAGATTAGTCATTGTTATTCTTCAGCTTGTACAGCCTATTTTTGACCCTCTGCTTTTATATATAATTTTAGAATCACCTTGTCAATTTTTATTTAAAAAAGGATAGATTCTTATTGTCATTGCATAGAATTTGTAGTTCAGTTGGAAAGTAATTGCTGTTTGCAGGTATTGAAACTTACAATTCTTCAGTCTATGAAGATGCTATGAAGATGCTTCATTCAATTTTTCTAAAAATAATTCTTTGTGGCTTTCTATATAGAGATCTTGCAAAGTCTTGGGTTTATTCAAATATATTTTTTAAAAAAGATAAAAAAGAGGGGCGCCTGAGTGGCTCGTTCTACACCAGCTTAGGTCATGAACTGTGGTCTGTGGGTTCCAGCCTCGTGTCGGGCTCTGTGTTGACAGCTCAGAGCCTGGATCCTGCTTCAGATCCTGTGTCTCCTTCTCTCTCCGCCCCTCCCCAACTCGTGCTCTGTCTCTGTCTCTCAAAATTGAATAACCATTAAAAAACAATTTTAAAAAAAGGTAAAAAAATAAAATTAATCTATGCCGACCTTGGTTTTAGGTACTTCTCCTTTATTCTTATTAATTTGATCAATTTGTATAGATTATTGTATTCCTTATGTACAAAAGAATGATGTTTGTAAATAATGAGTTTTATTTCTTCTATTGTAATACTAATAACTTTTATTTCTTTTTCTTGACGTTGTAGGCTAAAACTACTAATACAATGATAAATAGACATGATGATGGTAAGCATCCTTGACTCCTGCTGGATCCTGAGGAAACACTTTCAATTCCCCACCATTAACAAAGATATTTTCTATACTGTTTTTAGGTACTTTACATATGATTTAGGAAAAGGATTTCCGTTCCTGATTGCTAACAGTTTTTTTTTTTTTATTAATTCATTCGTGCTGAATTTTATTAATTGCTTTCTGAATCTTCTGAGATATTTTTATTCTGTTAATGAAGAGAATTACATTGCCAAGTTTCAATTATTACACCAAAACTTTACTTCTGGAATTATGCCTGCTTGGATTTCATCTGTTCATTCTTTAAAATATCAAAGAATTAGAATTTGATTTCTTCATTCTTCTTAGTTTCTTCAATTATTACACCAATTCTTCAATTATTACACCAAAACTTTACTTCTGGAATTATGCCTGCTTGGATTTCATCTGTTCATTCTTTAAAATATCAAAGAATTAGAATTTGATTTCTTCATTCTTCTTAGTTTTGGATTAATGTTAATGAGAAAGATTGGTATGTATTTCCCTTTTTTTGTAATGTCCATGTTGATTTTTGCTACTAAGGGTTTTCTGGCCTTATAAGGTTAATTAATGTATGTGTCTCCTTTTATTATTTCTTTTAAATAATTCATGTAAGGTAGGCACTATTTCTTCCTTAAATGTTTGGAATAATTCAAGACACTTAGGCAAGAGCTTTTTTTGAAAGGTTTTTACAACTCTTTAGTTTTATAAACTGATATAAGCTTATTTGGATTTTCACCTACTCCTTGTGTTTGCTTTGTTAGTTTCATTTTTCTAGGAATTTGTCCCATGTAATAAAACTTTTTAAGCTTAATGTTACTTCTAATATCTCCTTGTGATGTTCACATGGGATGTAAATTCTTTGGTGATAATCTCATTATACTATTGACAGTGATAATCTCTGTCTCTTGATATCATTCTGATTATTTTTAGGTGAATTAACATTAGAATTTCATAAATTTTGTTTAGTTTTTTCATAGAAACAATACTTTTTATAATATATTTCTCTATTTTACCACTTTCCATTATATTTATTGTCCTCCTATTTTTACACTTCATTGTTGTTGTTGCTTGCTATTTATTTTAATTCAATTATATTTATAGAACATACTCATATTTCAAAATACAGCGTAATTCCTCATCAGTAGTGTTAGTTTTAGATGTTATCAATGGATTTGGTTTTGCTATTTAGATTTTCTATTTGCTTTAATTGTAGGATTTGGGAATATTAAAATATACTTTCGCTCTTGCCTTTTTTTTTTTTTTTGAGAACCATGACTCTTAGTGCTATGAAACCTTGACATAGAAAAAAATTGAATAAAGCTTAATATTTTTTAGACTATATATTTCTATTTTTATGGTTTTCTTGATATATGCTTCAGTCCAGTGTTTTATTGCCCGAGACTTAATCTTTAGGCCCCAAGGGCTGGTATAAAGTTCACCTGTTGCCACCTTTCACAAACTCCTGACAAGCTGGTTCACTTGCCTTGGGACCATGTATCTCTCCATGAAAGTGAAAATGTGGCTTATTATTTATGAAAGCAAATTCCATGTAAGGATGAAGCATTTTAAATAACCGTGTGATTCAGTAATATTGAGTTAGAAATAAAAATGAGAATTTATATGTCTACATATGTATTAATAGTAGTGATAATATTGACGATGTATAATTAGCAACCTACTCATGTGTCAGCACTGGGGTCTATGAAATAGCTCGTGAATTAAAAAAAAAAAAAAAAAAGACAACCAGGGTTAATTATTGGTTTGACTTATTATTATTTTTCGTGATACAGATTTTATATTAGTTTTCTGATATGGTTCTCATATTTGGAAAGAATGTATCTTAGAGAAAAAAACACTCCAACTACGCTTTTCATGTTTGTTTTTAAATTTAATGTATATTATTTTAATTTTTAAGGTTTCTTTTGAGAAGAGACAGACAGATTGTAAGCCTGGGAGGGGCAGAGAGAGAGGGAAACACAATCCGAAACAGGCTCCAGGCTCCAAGCTGTCAGCACAGAGTCCAATGTGGGGCTCGAACTCACAAACTGCTAGATCATGACCTGAGCCAAAGTCAGACACTCAACCAACTGAGCCACCCAGACACCCCATAAATTTAATATTTATTTTTTATGCTTTAAAATTAATCGGTTGTGGGGATGAAGTGGCCAAGAGGTTAAGGTGATGGGTTGCTAAAATTAATTGGTTCTATAATGAAATACAAACATTAACAAAACAAAAGGAGAAATAAAGTTTTAATATTTCGTTTTTGTTTTTTTGTTTTAATGGAGTCTCTTTTTTTAAGACCATTTTTTTTTAGAGCAGTTTTAGGTTCACAGCAAAATTGAGAGGTAGATACAGAGATTTCCGACTTACTCCCTATCCCCACTAAAATCTTTTATTTTTTTTATTTTTAAAGTTTATTTATTTATTTTAGAGAGAGAGAGCATGAGAGGGAGAGGGACAGAGAGAGAGAATCCCAAGAAAGCACCGCACTGACAGCGCAGAACCCGAAGCAGGACTCAAACTCAGGAAACCAGGAGATCGTGACCTGAATAGAAATCAAGAATCAGATGCTTAACCGACTGAATGAGGCGCCCCTAGAATCTATTTTTAAATCCTCTAAAATTAAAATTGTTTTCACTTAATTGTATTTGAAACTTAAGGCAAGTTTAGCTTTTTCCTAAGCCAATTTAAAACAAAGCGCTAAAGAAATTATTTATTTCTCATTTCAAGAATATAGCAATGAATCATTGTTACATCTTTTTATCTTGGATTCCATCTGAGAATAGAACTTAATCTGAGGTATTATTTAGTACTTAGATAAGTTTAAAGCTAGATATTCTTTTCTAATATATATAAATGATCAAGGGTTAATTAGACTCTAGCAGGCTCTTGTCCTGAATACAGGGAACAAATACATCTATCAAAACTATGGCCCTGTAGGATTCCCCATGGTGACATGATGCCCAAATGGCAATTATGGCTTGCAGAATTTTAAGGAAATATATATTGTCTTCATAATATTCCTCAAATTAGTGGTTGTAGCCTATAAATGTCACAAGTACAGAATAAAAGAGACTATTTTTAAATTTAAGAAATGTTGTGTCTCTGTATCTTTCAAAATAAAACAACATTTTAGAAGAAAGAAGACTTTATACCACAGATTGTTTATGGAAAATACATATGCTAAAATATAAAATCATGTAGAATATACACAAATTCATAACAGTATCTGTTTAAAGGAAAAATTAAGGAAAATTTAATGTAGCAGAAGTAAAAAGGAATTTTATCTTAACCTGTAATGTTTGATTTCCTAAATAAAAATTAAGATTTAAAGCACATAGGACAAAAGTTAATATTTATTTATTTTGGGTGGCATGTAGTTACCTTATTGACTTGGAACTTTTGTTTTCTCATAGTTCTTAGAAATAAGTGGCAAAAAAATAAGAGTATCACATTTTCAATTGAAAAAGTGAAATATTTAAAAAACTTATAACAAAGACAGATGAGAAAAATCATCGCATGTTCAATTTTTTTTAACGTTAAGTAACTACTGGTCTAGGCATCTATCTGTCATATGGACAAATAAGTCAACTATATAGACGGGTGGTACAATTATATCTGGTTTAAATATACCAACAGGTCAACTGATACATTTATAAAATTTGGTCATATTTTACATGGAAATTTTAAACTGTTCTTAACTCATCAAAGAAAGAAAAAGAGAGAGATCAAAAGGATCTCTTGAATTTAAGATGTGTTTCTTTCTAACAGTGATATCAGTCCCTAAAATACTCTGAACTTTAAGGGGGAAAACAATAGTGAAATGAATTTTTATGGGTATCTTCATGCTCCATGTTTCAATTTTAGACACTATCAGTTAACTCTGTGCAGTGAAACATTAAAAAAATCTCGAAACTTCTCACATGTCTTTTCCATTCATTCTTTGGCCTTCTAATTTGGGGACCATATGAAATTTTTCTCTGTTGTCCAACCAGCATTGACTCACATTGTGAAAATACTTCAGATCATTCTGATTTTTCTTCTATATTTGAATTTTTCTTTTCTTTTTTTTTTCTTTTTGAATAATAAAGAACTCTTTCTTTAGCCATCATGTTCAGTAAGTTAAAGAAGATGTACCTCAATGATGATTTTTAAAATTACATTTCATGAAATATGATATTTCTCTTTGGATTACAGAGAAGGCCCTTTAGTCAGTAAATGGTGAAAATGATTTTATAGATATTCTTTTTTATCAAAATGCTAGGTTCTCAACATAAGGAATACCAATTTACTTGTCTGAATTTCATATTTAATATCTTCTTTGTAATTGCTTTAATGCTTGTTTTCTTATATTCTCATTATATTAAAACATTTTCCTGTTTCAATGCATTGTTCAGTCATATCTTCTTTGTTTACATATATCTTTAATGTGCTTATTAGTAATAAAAAAAAAAGAGTTAGTTTAAGCTTTAATTTTCCTAGCATTACAATTTCAATTTGCATCCTAAGTTTTGTTTTATCATGTTTCACTCAATTTAGGCCCTTATTAGGAGAACAAATTGTGGGGGCACCTGGGTGGCTCAGTCAGTTAAGCGACCCACTTTGGCTCAAGTCATGTTCTTGCGGTTGGTGAGTTCAAGCCCTGCATCAGGCTCTGTGCTGACAGTTCAGAGCCTAGAGCTTCCCTTGGATTCTGTGTCTCCCTCTCTCTCTGCCCCTCCCCTGCTCATAGTCTGTCTCTCAAAAATAAAAAACTGAAATAAAATAAAAAAGGAAAACAAATTGTGTGTGTGTAAGTGTCTATGTGTGTGTGCACATAACATGATCTTTTTTTTCTTGGTCTTTATGCTCGAGTTTCCTTTCAGTTTTGCTTCTTCATCATCTTTTGGAAAGTTCCTTCAACATTTTCTTCTAGAAGTTTTATTCTTTTAACGTTTATATTTGGCTAGATGTTTTTTTGACCCAATTGTTTATGATTCAGTTGTTTAAATTTATTTATGAGTTGCCACGAATTAGGGTTTGAGGTTTATCACTTTAAAAAATGTTGTTACAGCACCAGTTACTGAAAAGATTTGCTTTTCAACATTGTATTTCCATGATGCCTTTTTGAAAATCAATTGGCTGTGAATATGTGGATCTATTCTGGACCTTACTGTGTTTAATTAATCTGTATGTCTCTTCTAACACCAATATATGTTGTCTGGATTACTGGTACTTTATTTTAAGCTTTGGAATGAGGTGGTTTAAATTCTGAAATTTTGTTCTTTTTCAAAATAGTTCTGGGAATTCTAGATCCTCTGCATTTTCATATACATTTTAGAATAAGTTTATTAATTCCTTTCTATAAAAATTTGTTTTGACTGTATCGAATTTTAATGAATTCTGTACGACATGTCCGGGACGATTGCCATCTTAAGATACTGAGTTTTCTAATTCATTTGTATACTGTTGATCTCCATTTAATTAGGTCCCCTTTAATTTCTCTTGGCAATGTTATATAGTTACAGTTTAAAAGTCTTACATATATTTAAAAAAATGATCTTCATATAGTGCCTTTATGATCATGACAAAAATAAAATCGTTTTTTTTTTTAAATTTGCTTTTAGTTCTTCAATGCTAGTATATACATTAAAATTTATTTTTTGCATTTATCCTAATATTCTGTGACTTTTCTAAATTCATTTACTAGAACGTAAGTCATCTGCCAGTTTATTTGTAGTTGCCTTTTACGAGATGAGGGACTTCTCTTCAATTTCTGGTGTTCAGTGATATTTTTAAATGAATCAGCCTGCAATTTTGTTTAAGCCCAGTTCTGTATTTATTTGAGATTATAGTATTGGGTTGTTTGTCCTCTCTGTTCTTTGGATTGGATAGTTTCTATTGCTGTTTTTTTTTTTTTATTGTTACTTTTTCTAAATGTTAAATATGCTGTTAAAATGCATCCAATGAATTTGACATTTCAAATACTTTTTTTTTTCCATTAAATACTTCCATTTTTATGATAGTTTTTTCTTCATCATTTCCATGTTTTCCTTGAACTACTTTTGCATATTTTATAGTTCTTGTCTTCTAATTGCATCATCTTTGTATTTTTTTTATATACCTATATTAGCTGATTTTTCTCTTTTTTGTGGGTCACATTTTCCTGTTTATTTGCAGTTCTAGTATTTTCTGTTTGTTTATTGCTGGACAGTGTAATTGCTACACTGCCTATGGACTGCCTTTGCCTGTGGATCAGTTTGCTATTTTCAAGCTTTGTTTCCAGATTTCTGAGGACAGAAAAGAATAATCTTTTCCTAGAGCTACTTTAATCCTATTTACAAAATGTAATCCTTTCTGGATCTCTAATTGTTATCCTGGTGTTTAACAAGTTCTTGTCAGTCTTAATGGTTGAAAATTGATTGCTTTTGAGTCTTGCGTGAGCATTAAAAAATGGTCAGTTTTGGAGGACTTGGGTGGCTCAGTTGGTTGAGCGTCCAACTTTGGCTCAGGTCATGATCTCGCAGTTTGTGAGTTCCAGCCCCACATCAGGCTCTGTGCTGATAGCTCAGAGTCTGGAGCTTGCTTCAGATTGTGTCTCCCTCTCTCTCTCTCTGCCCCTCTCCTGCTCACACTCTGTCTTTCTCTCTCTGTCTCAAGAATAAATAAACACTAAAAAACAAATTTTTTTTTTAAAGTCAGTTTATAGCTTCCTGATAGTGCTTAACCAGCTTCACTGAATTTCACCACACACACACACACACACACACACACACACACGTAGATTACCATTCAGCCAGACTCCAGGGTACCTCATACAGATTTCTGGAGATCTTTCTCTGCGTGGCTCTCTCCTCTCTTTTACTCTGTCCATAAAGTACAGCAGCCTTGGCCTCTCCATAGTCCAAACTGCCTCTTCAACTAAGACCCTCGGTGCTCTGTTTTGGTTCTCACTCTGAGCTGCAGTCTAGACGGTGTCTCGCGCAGAAAGCAAAAACAATTGCAGGGTTTACTTCATTTGTTTTACTTCTTTCAGGAATCACATACAGCCTTGTACTAGTTGTTGGCTCATTTCTGCAGACTTTCCATATATTTTCTTCAGCTTTTCAGTTGTTTTTTAAGACAGGTCAGGTTTCAGACAAAATGTATGACTAGAAGCAAGAGGCCTCTCTCTAAATTTTGTCACTTTCTGTTTTTCCACAGTAAATCTCCAAGTGCATGTATATATGTACCACTGTTCATAAGAATAAAATCACTTGTAATACAAAAAATTTCCCTTTACATTTTCCTCATTGCTTCCAATTTCCAAATACATTGCCCAGGTATTAACTTTTCCTTATTTTGGTTAATCATATGACATTCTTTTTTATTTTAACGTTAAGTATTAGAAGAGAGAGAGTACAAGATCTTCTTCACATAGATTTACTAGTTGACTATATTCTTAATTTAATTTATATTATCAAAAAACCATTACATGGACATACTTTGCATATGAAAGAATATTGTCAGTCTTAAAAAAAATATAGACCCTCTCCATCCAACCAAGATTAGGGCAGTGAAGCTATTCTGTATGATACTATAATGGTGAATCCATGGTATTATCTATGTGTCCAAATTGATAGAATGTAGAGCACTAAGAGTGAACCCTAATATAAATTATGGACTTGGAGTGATTATTATGTGTCAGTTTAACTTCATCACTTGTAACAAATATCCCACTCTGGTGGGAGATATTGATAATGAGGGGAAGACTATGCATGTGTGGAGACAGAGGGCATATGAGAAATCTGTGTTCCTTCTTTTTGATTTTGCTGTGAATATAAAACTACTCTAAAAGTCTTCAAAACAAAAGCAAGCAAACAAAAGCAGGAAGAGATGTTCAAACAGATTGTTTAGAAAAATATTGATGAGATCAGTTAGGACTTTTACAATATTTTTTGGTTAGCTCAGTAATTTATCGAATGCTTTTGTTCTGCTAACATTCACTGTTTCATAAGATTCTGTTTTAAAGATTCATAAGATTATTGTTTTAAAAGCTTGAGATACTTGGTCTTACACTATTGTCACAACACTTTCTGTAATAGATACTTTTATTATCCCTATTTTGCATATATAGATAGTGTGATTTAGAGGGAAATTGGAAATTTGCATAATCACACAAATAGTAGTGGGTTGAGCCAGGTGACAAGACTAGAAACTATTTCTGGAAGTGGAAATCTTACTTTTTGCTTTGTCACACTTACCTTGGGTGATAAATATGTTAACACATGGATTCTAAATAAGATTGAAAAGAATCTCTGAGTATGTTTTTATTTATGAACTGGAAAGTAAGTAGGAGTTATCTAGTCACAACATATAAGAAAAGCAATAAAAATACATTTTAAAACTTGGGGACTTTAAAGAAATCTAGTTTGACAGGAGAAGAGTGAATCATAGCTAACGGGGGAGGTGGTCATATAATACCATAATTTACACTCTGAATTTCTGTGGAAATAGAACCAATGAAAGGTCATAAGCAAGAAAACGTTACATCCTGATCACTCTGACCACGGTGTGAGAAGGGATGTGGCGGTGAAGCGATGTGATGATAGGCCAGTTTTTTAGAGAAGTATAAAAACCAGTCTAGCTTACCCTCGAGGCTAGAAATAATGAATATTCTAGATATCACTCTGATGAATGCAGCTGTTATCCAGCAGCACTGAGCTGGTTTGGCAAAGGATAAGAGATGGCCGCTGTGGCAGACTGGGGAGAAAGGACTATGTGATGGTGGAGATGTAAATGGTGGGAGCAGCTGGGTATCAAGCCGACGTCATGGAATTTAGAGTTGAGGATTGCCAGGTTTGATCAGCAAACCCTGGGGTGGCGATGACAGATTGCTCCAGACTCCTCTATCAGAAAAAGGAGAGGGCCAGGGGGGCAATCTCTCTGGTCGGGATGGCCTCGAGCAAAACTCTTCTCCAGTTTTTATTGAGAATCTTATCAGTAAATTTTAAGGGGTGCAGGGGAAAGGAATTTGTAGTTTCAAGAGCAGGAAAAAAGCATAGTCATAAATTATTGGGGGGAGAGCACAATCAGGGTAGTGACACGCAGGCAGGCCAGCAGAACCTGATGGGGATGGAGTATACATCATAGGAAGGGGGTTGTTTTACTACTGTAGATTAAACGTTTATAGAGTGAGAAAACATGTAGATCCACGGGCAAGGTCCCACTGCTTTCAGCCTTGACATTTCAAAGGAGATCTGGTTTTCTTGGTCTGCTTTGCTGCTTCACAACCAGCCACTTCCCAGGCTGCAAACGTTCCTTTCTTTTCTTTTTTTTTTTTTAATTTTTAATATAATTTATTGTCAAGTTAGCTAACATACAGTGTATACAGTGTGCTCTTGACTTTGGTAGTAGATTCCCATGATTCATCGCTTACACACAACACCCAGACGGCCAGGCTCTATGAGCCTCCATGCTGAATACTGGACTGACGCAGTTAAGGGAAATGTTATTTAGAGTCACGTTTCCTTTCTCTGAAGAGTCAGCAGATTGGTGCTTTCTAAAGCTAGTAATTTGACAGAAATATAGGATGGCTAACAGACTCCAGTACTAAGAGGTTGTTATGTGCCCCGGATCAGTATTTATATTATGATGTCACTACTCTTTGGTTAGTTAAAAGCAAATTGTGTCTTTTTTTTTTTTTTAACTTTTAAATTCTTAAAAGATGTTGTTTTCACATAAACTAGTGAACAAAGAATAGTTTTTGAAATCTCTTGTACCATATACCTAACTTCAGTAATGAGCAATTAGTGGGCAATCTTATTTTTCTTATATCTCTAGTCAAACCTCCAGATAATTCTGAAGCAATCAAAGATACAATTTTATACACATACTTCAGTATATTTCTCTAAAAATAGTTTCCTTTAAAACTATATAGGTATGTAAGCATAAAGCCATTACCACATCTAAAAATGTTTAACAATAATATCCTTAACATCCAGTGTTCATCTTTCCTTTACTTTCTCATACGTTTTGACTTATTTTGAATTAGGATCCAAATAAGGTCCATAAGTTGAAATTGTTGATAGTTATCTTAGTTCTCTTTAAACATATGAGTTCTCTCTCTCTCCCATAGCAATTTATTTCTTGAATAAATTGGTCCATTTGTTCTGAAGTTTACCATGGAATGCTTACTGCTGATTGCATTCCTGATGACATTTAACATGTTTTTATCTCTCCTATATATCTTATAAATTAGTAGTTAGCTAGAGGCTTAATTAGATACAGGTTTGATTTTATGGCAGGAATCCTTCATTGGTGGTTTTATGTATTTCCATTAGGAGGCATGTAAAGTCTGGCTGTACCTTTTGTGCCGTTAGCAGCCATTGATGATTAGTTTAGATATATTTAATTAAATAGACATTTAAAAATGGTAACGTCCCAATTTATCACTTATTTTTCATTTAATGCCTAGATTATTTCTAAAAATAAGGCTGTATTTCTATATACCTATAGTGGACGAACTTCCCCTCTTGAACCACTTGCTAGAACTAATGTAGATTTAACATCAGAAAGTCAAGAAAAAATGTTCGATTTCCCCCACTCCACTTACCATTTCTAAAACTTTATTATCCCAGAACCTTATTCCTTTGGTATCCTTTGAAGGATGTGTGATGTTATAGACTCACTGACGGAAAAATATTTCAAGTGTTTCAATTAATTGCAGTTATTGTTATATGGGTGGATCTTTCAGGAATCAGTTGCTAATAGAGTAAGTAGTTTGAGATTTACTGCGGATAAGTCCTGTAAGAGATACAAGTGGAAAAAGCAGGACTGGGCATGAGAAACTTCAGACTAGAGTGATAATCTGACAAAATCTTGGCCAACCAGCACAGAGCTATGAAACAGAGATTTTTGACAGAGAAGTTCCATATTGAGCAGAAATGTCCATGCCTTAGCTCTGCTGTGCTTAGCCACTGACTGTCTACATAAAATACGGAGAGCAATGTAGAAATTTTTAGCCAAGGGTTAAATGGTATTATATTGTTTACAATCTACATTTTAAAAGAACACTGTAGAGAAAACTATCCATCAATTTACATGCTGAGTCACTCATTCTTGGGTTCTAAACTTTGGCATATCTTTCAGGTAAGTGAGTTATATCTGAGAACAATTTTATAAACTGTTTCACAGGTACCATTTTTTCTGAGCTATTACACACTTGGAATTGTTTTTGTTGCCTTCACCCATGAAAAAACATATGGTTGATCATTCTAGGCTCAGGGTAGTGACTCAGGTAGGCTCAGGTAGCTCAGGTATTTTCTTCAAAATTCTCCACCTATTTAAAAGATAGAGGAAAGTCTACCAATAATTCCTGTTCCTTTATAATTGATTTTTTAATTTTTTTGCTTGATTTTTTAAAAAGTCAGTAAGTTCCATTTTTTAAAAAAAAAAATCTTTTTTACATTTACTTATTTTTTGAGAGACATAGAGAGACAGAGCACAAGTTGGGGAGGGGCAGAGAGAGAAGGAGACACAGAATCTGAAGCAGGCTCCAGGCTCCAAGCTGTCAGCACAGAGCCCTACACGGGGCTCGAACTCACAAACCGTGAGATCATGACCTGAACCGAAGTCGGAGAATTTCTATTCTAAAAATATTTTTTAGAACAGGGGTGCTTTTGTCCTTACTTCCTATTCCTTTGTTTTAGGTGTTTAATAGAGATTCCTTTATTTTTGGTTCCTTATGAGGGATGACCAACTATTGCCTGTAAGTTGATTCTCTTCTCTGTCTATTGCTTTATCCTAAGAAACTTTCATATATTTTGTACTGTTCTTCTTAATTTTTTTTTGTTTGTTGTTGTTCTTGACTTTCTGTCTACTTTTTTTTTTTTATTTTTTACCATCTGAGAAGAATATCCATATCTAGGACCCAGCAGATTGTCCAAGACAGAGGTCTGTGAACTTATTTTGTGAAGAGCCAGATAACAGGTATTTTAGACTTTGCAGGCCATATGGCGTCTGTCACAACTACTCAACTCTACTATGGCAGCACAAAAGCAGCCACAAACAATCAATATGTAAGCAAAGTGTCATAAGGTTCTCATAAAACTTTATTTAAAAAATATTGTTAGGAGATAGTTCTCTATGATTCCGGTTTCTTCAGGTCTTCTGAGAAAAGGACGCTTCAAGGATGTGTTCATAACATTTCTCTAACATACAGAGCCCAAAATATTGCAGAATAGTAGAATTTTCCTCCTTTTTGGGAGATGTGCTGTTAAATCTAGGTAATATTTATACTAAAGACTTTCACCTTACCCCTGGAGATATTTAACTATATACTAAAGTAAAATAATAAGGTCTGCCTCTGAGGCAAACCTTGGGCAGGTTTGCTAGCAGCTTCCTTATAAGATTAGGAGAATTGTAGGCTCAGTGGTCCTTGTCTAAAACACTGACTTACATGTGTAGCACTCACCTAGATTAGCAATGCATTCTTCCCCATAGAAGTGGGTGGGGGTGAGGGTGAAGAGGGAGAACCAATGTAATTAAATTTGTTAAAATAAATTGTCTAAATTTATCTGGGCTTGTTGTTTTCTTACCAATTGAATTTCTGGAAGTGTGACAAGGAAACCTTAGGATTTGCTTGACCACCTGACTTGACAGATAGCAGGTCATATTTGGCCCAGAGACTGTGGCTTGCTGACCCCTTCTCTGGGTGGTTATGATTCCTTACAATATGCACAAGGAGTGTGCATTCACCACTCTTTGGTTCTAAGTGGCTAGTCCTGGGATTTTCTCCCACACAGTAATCAAAAGAGTTATCCTAGGGATACAAACCTGGAAAGGTAGCTTCTTGATTCGATCCCCCCCCCCCACTCATTCAGTTTGTCCTTCAAAAACTCCAGCTAACCCTCTGAGTAGTTGACAGTGATGAGAGAATTGGGCAAAATTCTTGACTACTTCGTAAAAAAGTATGAAGGACGTAGTATTTGCTAAATGTTTAATTGGATTAGGTATTAGTGTCACCAAACTAAGGATAAATAATGAGGATGAGTTTTAATCTCCTGTTACCTTCTCCCTATTTGGCTCTTCCTATTTAGTTCTTTTTTCCTACTTGCCTCTGTGGAGCTCAGGGAAATGTTTCCCCACTTTTGGCAAAGGTTTGATGTCTTCTAGCCTTGCACTGATGTTAACCATGTTGATTTTCCTTCATAATTATGTTAATATGAAAAGACTTATGTAACTTATGCCATAAGAAACTCAATTCAATTGAAAAAATATATATATGTTTATTTTTACAATGCTAATAATATAATGATAATGTTATTATTTTATAATAATTATATACATTTATATTTATGTAAATGTATATATTATATATAAATATAAAATAAAATAATAGTAATTTTTATAATGCCTGTGCAACCTATATATTAAAATTTAGAGGAGCACCTGGGTGGCTCATTTGGTTAAGTGTCTGACTCCTGATCTCAGCTTGGGTCATAATCTCATTGTTTGTGAGTTTGAACCCCACCTCAGGCACGGCGCTGATGGTGCAGAGCCTGCTTGGGATTCTCTCTCCCCTCTCTCTCTGCCCCTATCCCACTCGTAGGCTCTCTCTCTCTCTCTCAAAATAAATAAATAAACTTAAAAAAAATTAAAAATAATCAGAATGAATTTAAAAAAAATAACATTTATTTATTTTTGAGACAGAGAGAGACAGAGCATGAGCAGGGGGGAGGGGCAGAGAGAGAGGGAGACACAGAATCTGAAACAGGCTCCAGGTCCTGAGCTGTCAGCCCTGAGCCCAACGCAGGGCTCGAACTCACAGACCTCGAGATCATGACCCGAGCAGAAGTCGGACGCCCAACCGGCTGAGCCACCCAGGTGCCCCAATCAGAATGAATTTTAAATGTATACAAAAGTAAAATACATTTTATGACGGTTTAGAAACTTCAGTTTTATTTTGCACCTGGATTTCAAGTTGCAGCTAAAATTGTAAACCAAATTTCAAATAAAAACCCAAACCCTAACTATAAAAAGGTACAGTAATTCATCTGAAGGGTGGTGTATAACTAAACCCATTGATAAAATGTAAATAGATCCTTTATAACTAAACCCATTGATAAAATGTAAACAGATCCTTTAGAAATGGTATGTCACATCCGTGGATACTTATGGGGTAACAAAAAGCACCTGAATCTCCAACATGAATTTCCAGAAGCCTAAAACTTTTTTGGAACTCCATTCAGGGAAGAGTTGACAGATTTTGAGAGTCTTTCCCCTTTTCAGGAGAATTAATAAATGAATTAACCATATCCGACAGTGTTGCTGTACTTATAGTCTTCAAAATATCCATTCGTGTGTCTGCAAATATTTGCCCATAGAAAGTAAAGGTATACTACTTAAATAATCAACTCTAACTGTAACATTTGGTAGGCTTGGAGTCTCAATAAAGAGTTTATCAACTAAGCTTAATTACATCCATCTCATTTTAATAGAAGCCTGGAAGAGCTACTTGATTAGTTTTCCGTTTCTTTGACAGATTGGAAACCAACTATCAGGGCACCTGGGTGGCTCAGTCAGTTGATCATCTGTCTGTTGATTTCGGATCAGTTCATGGGATTGAGCCACACCTTGGGCTCTGCACTGACAGTACAGAGCCTCCTTGGGATTCTCTCTCTCCCTCTCTCTCTCTCTCTCTCTGCCCCTCCCCTACTCACCGTTCTCTCTCCCTCAAAATAAATAAATGAACATTAACTATCCATGTTGATATGTTCTATTCCATACATGTTATCAGTGATATGAAAATAACAGTGCATCTTTCTAGTTTGTGTACTGTGTGTAACTGAAGGTAATTTGGATGTAAGATGTATGCTTGTTCCTATACTCAGAAATAAATGCTGAATGTGATTCTTAACACTGCCAGTCTCTTGTAAGGGATCACACTTTCTATGTGGATATCTGGATATATATGTGTCCACATACACATATATAAAGAGTTTTATAACTTATCTTATGCCAAAGGAATTCAAAAATGTGTGAATATATATATGTATATGTATATATATATTCATTCAAAATGTGTATATACACATTCAAAAATGTATATATATGTATATGTATATATATTTTAAAATATATATGTGTGTATATACAACTACATACATTTAAATAAATGCATATGTGTGTATGCATATGTCATAAATTTATATAATATATATAAATTAAATTTATATGTATAAATTTAATGCATATAAATCTATTTAGACATTACATAGATTATATGCATATATAACTTAAATGGATTTTTGTCTACTCCATAGCTTATAGTATAATTAATCTGTTCTTAGAAAATGATTTGCCCACAAGTTCTAACCAGTTCTACTTGGCATGGTTTGAATGTGAAGCAATTGTTGCCAGGGCATCAATCTTTACAGAGTTATGTGTTATTTGTTTCAGAAAGTCATGACAAGTTGACTTAAGGAAACTACCTGGTGATAACAGATTTTAGCATAAGGGATAAACCGGGGTAAATTATATTCACATGTTATTCCCAGTGAATGCATCCTAGTTTGTTCTTTCCTAACCACTTCAGGAGTGTATTCTGGGCAGGATAAACAGCCATGAATACAGCTCTACTTTAACCCCTGGCATCACAGATTTTAAACTTCTTTGTACCCACAGTAGGCCCAGGACACTTATTGCAAGACAGAATAGGAAATGTTAATCTTGGTAGGTGACCTGTAGCTTTTGGAGAATCTTTCATTGGTACCAGAAAGAGACCCATTTCTCCTCAGAATTTAGTTTGTTATTCATTTATGAACAAAGAGAAACCACAAATATTCATGATTTTTCTCTTTATAGCAATTATGGAGTATTTAACTTTTTAAATGTTTATTTATTTTTGAGAGAGAGACAGAGTGTGAATGGGGGAGGGACAGAGAGCAAGGGAGACACAGAATCTGAAGCAGGCTTCAGGCTCCGAGCCTTCAGCACAGAGCCCGATGCGGGGCTCAAACACATGAGCTGTGAGATCATGACCTGAGCCGAATAAGACTCTTAACCACCTGAGCCACCCAGACACCCCCAACTGTGGAGATACTTAAATTAATTTATAAAACCTACCTAACAATGTTTAAAAACATGAATTTTGAGTTTTGATGTTACTTTTGGTTTTATCTTATTTTTCCTATCTGTATCTTTATTCTGCCCCAATTTGTCAACTTCTTTTATTATTTTTTAAAGCTTATTTATTTATCTTGAGAGAGAGAGAGAGAGAGAGGAAGAGAGAGAGAGAGGATGAGCGGTGGTGGGGCAGAGAGAGAATCCCAAGCAGGCTCCACAGTGTGAGCACAGAGCCCTACATGGAGTTCGAACTCACAAACATAGATCATGACCCAAGCCGAAATCAAGAGTCAGATGCTCCAACGGAGCCACCCAGGAGCACCTGTCAACATCTTACTCTTCCTAGAATAAGACGTGTAGATTAACCATATAAGTACATATATTAAGCATAGGTGAGATATTATCAACTTGTCTGGCACAAATTTGACCAAAGTATCGTGACCTTCTTTTATTTATTTATTTTTTTAATTTTATGGTTAATGCTAAGATTCAGTAACTTTTATGTTCTTACATTTACTTTTGTGTTCTCATGAGTATTGGCCATTTTCATTCCTTTAATTTTAAGTTTGATTTATTGGCCAAAAAAAAATCATCCTCCAACTTATTTTTATTATAGAGTTTGAAATCAACTCACAGCTATTATAGCCATCTTTATATCATTGCCATTATCTAAGTAATAAAGTCTCATACTATCGTTATAATAACTGCATGCCGTCTGATATTCTCATCATGAGTAAGGGGTTATTGCTCTGCTGAGGCAGCCATATTCTTTGATCAAAATCTCCAGAAATTCTCAACTTGTTTATCTCCCTTTTTCAGGAAAAAAATTTCCTCAGCACTCTTTCCAGTAAGTTAGCAGCTTCAACAAATGAAAATTAGCCACTGAACTCTATACAGCCATGGCAATTTCAAAAAGGAAAATGATTTCCTTCTACAAATCCATAATCCATGACTAAGATGACCATATATCCAAGTTGCCAGAACAGTCCTGATTTATACCTGTTGTCTAGACAGTCTGGTTTGTGTTGATTTTGTTTTTTAATAAAATATTTTTAATAACAGTTCCATTAAAATAAGATGGGATTAATATGACCTCCATTTATACTGTTTGCTTTTGCTATGTTTTTGTTTAATAGCCTTTGACATACACATGCAAAGAACAGATTTCTGGTGTTAAATGTGGTGGAGTCTGAAAGGTGGCTAACCATAACTTGATGCTTCCCAGAATCAGCACTACTAAAAACTTCCTTTCAAGGACAGCAAGAAGGGCTTTACTGATAATATGAAATGTGCTGGGACTCAGTGAAACCAAGGGGTAGGTGAAGCTAAGTCCTGCTTTCAGAGGTGAAAATTATATGATGATGCTGTGTCTACTGCCCACCTTGGGTACCTGCCAGTGAGCTCCAATGAACCACGCTATGGCCTGAAAAAATGTACCAAGCCTCTAGGCTACTAACTGGTGACATCAGTAGGAAAGTGAGAAATTTAGGTTATGTTTAGAGAAATAGGCATGAGAGATGGATTCTGAGTTGTCCAGGTTTGAGTTACAAAGAACAGTATTCATGAAGATGTTATTGTATCGTAAAATTTTTTTTCATTTAGTACTAAAATTGTCTATATCAATGAGCTAAATTTGAAAGTACATCTTTAATGAAAAATGAGGGACTAAACTGGTGTTTCTCAGGAAGGGGATGATAAACATAGAACTTGAACAAAGTGTTGACATTTTCCATCATTGTGGGGACAATATTGATTTCACTAACACATGAAAACCAGAAGACACAAATCTGCTAAAGAAAATTCTACATTTGTGTCATAGGGTAAGTACATTTTTTAAGAAGACTAAAACTGAAGATTATATTTTAACACTCGTAGCCACAGAAGATAAGTGCTGTTTTATTCAATGAAGCATGATTTTTTTTCTTTAATAAATCATTTAAGGGGCAACTGCGTGGCTCAGTGGTGGGTTGAATGGCTGACTCTTGGTTTTGGCTGGGGTCATGATGTTAGGGTCCTGGGATCGAGCTCCATGTCAGACTATGTGCTAAGCATGGAGTCTGCTTAAGATTCTCCCTCTCTCTGTCTCTGTCTCTCTCTTTCTCTCTCTCAAAAAAAAATTAAAATTAAAAAAGAAATCATTTAAATAATTTTCTTACATTTTTTATTCCAAAAATTTTTATGTACAAAAGTAATGTGGTAGCTCTTAAAGTATTATCTTCATTGACAGTTGTATATCAGTGTCAGAAATTTAAAAAAAAAATCATTTGGTTTAATAAAGTTTGACTTTTTAAATTCAAGTTAAACTGTCAAAAAAAAAATTGCAAATCCCTTCCATAAAACTTGAAACACATTACATGACTGCCAATATTATGGTAAATTCAGATAAGAAGCCTAACAGTAAAAATAAAATTGTTCTCCTAGTGGTGATAATGCACATACAAATTTTGATGGAGGATTGTATTGAATTAGAAACAATATTTTTAGGAAATTAGGAACCTAGGACACAAATATGCTTCGATGTGGTAGACATGCACACATAGTTTAAAATTGGGTATGATGAAGTCACAATATTCTATAATCCAAGTACAAACTTAAGTTGTCAAAGTGTATAAGTGTTTTCTTTTCATAAATACATAGAATAACTGGACTTTTAATATGTGTGAACAAAGCCGATGTTGGGTAGAAAAAAACTGCTTCAGCATGACAGAAAAAATTTTCATTAACTGCTGCCTGTTATTCATAGAAATGCTTGAGAATTTGAAATACTTTTGCAAATGGAACTAAATGATTTAAACTCCATTGAATTTTTTGCTAATGGGTTTTTAAAATTTTATTTGCATTTTATTCCCAATCTTTGAAAATACTTAATCGAGTTTTCAATAAATGGAGGAACAAAAAACTTTAGTTTTCAAAGCCTTTGTCAAAGAGTAATTACAAAGAAGACACTTAGAAACAAGAAGGTAAATGGGGCACCTGGGTGACTCAGTAGGTTGAGCGACTGACTCTTGTTTTTGGCTCAGGTAATGATGCCAGGGTCATGGGATCTAACCCTGGGTCAGTCTCCTTGCTGAGCATGGAACCTGCTTGAAATTCTCTCTCTCCCTCTACCACTTGCTACTTCTCATGCATGCATGTGCTCTCTCTCTCTCTCTCAAAACAAAAAAAAACAGGGGCGCCTGGGTGGCTCAGTCGGTTAAGCAGCCGACTTCGGCTCAGGTCATGATCTCACGGTCCGTGAGTTCGAGCCCCACGTCGGGCTCTGTGCTGACAGCTCAGAGCCTGGAGCCTACTTCAGATTCTGTGTCTCCCTCTCTCTGACCCTCCCCCGTTCATGCTCTGTCTCTCTCTGTCTCAAAAATAAATAAACGTTAAAAAAAATTTAAAAAAAAAAAAAACAAAAAAAAAAAACAAAAAAAAAAACAAACAAAGAAGGTATTGACATTTACCTGTATAAAAGCAAGGGAGGAATGTTACAAATTAAACAACTAGGGCACGGGAATGCAAGCTGGTGCAGCCACTCTGGAAAACAGTATGGAGGTTCCTCAAAGAACTAAAAATAGAACTACCCTACAACCCAGCAATTTCACTACTCAGCATTTATCCAAGGGATACAGGTGTGTTATTTCGAAGGGACACATGCACCCCCATGTTTATAGCAGCACTATCAACAATATCCAAAGTATGGAAAGAGCCCAAATGTCCATCGATGGATGAATGGATAAAGAAGATATTGTGTATATATATAATGGAGTATCACTTGGCAATCAAAAAGAATGAAATCTTGCCATTTGCAACTACATGGATGGAACTGGAGGGGATTATGCTAAGTGAAACTAGTCAGTTAGAGAAAGACAAAAATCAAATGACTTCACTCATATGAGGACTTTAAGAGACAAAACAGATGAACATAAGGGAAGGGAAACAAAAATAATATAAAAACAGGGAGGGGGACAAAACAGAAGAGACTCATAAATATGGAGAACAAACTGAGGGTTACTGGAGGGGTTGTGGGAGGGGGGATAGGCTAAATGGGTAAGGGGCACTAAGAAATCTACTCCTGAAATCATTGTTGCACTATATGCTAACTAATTTGGATGTAAATTTTTAAAAATATATATAAAATTAAATTAAAAAAACCAATTGGGGCACAAGTAAGACACACATTATAATTTTTAAATTATATGCCTGTTTTTGGAATAGTTCAACCTATGGAAGAAATTTTTGATTGACCTCCAATTTGTAGTTGGATAAATTTGTATTGTGTACCAGAATGGAAATCAATTTCAAAGGTTTCTAATTTTGAAGCATCTAAACTCAGTTCAATATTTAAAAAATCATAAACATAAAGCATTTCTGACAAGTTTTGTTTCTTGTAAAAATATATGCCAAAGTAGGCACTGGGACTTGAGAGGGAAAAATGTACCTATGAAAATATTTCAGCAGTGACCTTAAGTATTTATAGATTTAAATATGAAGACATAGAATTTAAAATATCATCCATTTAGCAGAATTTTCTCTTAATTTACTAGATCACCTAGGATCAATATTTTCTGTCTAAAATATTATAGTTCATATGTCAACTATACACTAATTAAAGTTTCTTTTTTAAAAGAAAATATGATTTCTAGAGAAAAATCCATTGAAGATGTAAATATTATTAGTTTTGTTAACCCCGAAATAAAACTTTAGAGGA
Source organism: Panthera tigris (assembly GCF_018350195.1). Classification (NCBI taxonomy): domain Eukaryota; kingdom Metazoa; phylum Chordata; class Mammalia; order Carnivora; family Felidae; genus Panthera; species Panthera tigris. The sequence continues at coordinate 26,132,790 of NC_056670.1, forward strand.
AATTTCAGGGAATTGTTTGGAAACATTAAAATGAATACATATTAAAAGACACATATTCTTCAAAAAATAAAATAAAATCAATAGCATTGAATTTTAGAGATATGGGTAGAAAACAGATTACTGTACATGAATATTATTTATAGTATTCAAATATTTCATAATCAATACAAAGATTTTTTTCTCTAATATATAGAAATAAAAGAAGTTCAAAATATTTATAGATCTATCAACTATATTAAAGCAATCTATCAGGTAATAAACATTTTAAAGTACATAATTTTAATTATTTCAGCATTCTCTTTTACTCTCAAAAATTTCTGTTTGATAAATTTACAGTTTTTCTATTTACTGAATATAATATCAGAAAATAACTATATTAATATGCTAGTTAAAACCTCTCATTTTACAGATGGTAACCTATAGTGGAAAAAGATTATGAAACAGATGCAATATCTCTCAACCAATTTATTTATTTATTTTTTTAAGGAATTTTTTTTTTAATTTTTTTTTTAACATTTATTTATTTTTGAGACAGAGAGAGACAGAGCATGAATGGGGGAGGGTCAGAGAGGGAGACACAGAATCTGAAACAGGCTCCAGGTTCTGAGCTTTCAGCACAGAGCCTGACGCGGGGCTCTGAACCCACAGACCGTGAGATCGTGACCTGAGCCGAAGTCAGCCGCTTAACCGACTGAGCCACCCAGGCTCCCCAACTCTCTCAACCAATTTAAAGAGCCAGGACAAAACATCCTACTTTTCATTTCAAATTTAGTGGTTTTTTTTTTTTTTTTTTTTTTGTCTGTTTGTATTTTGAATTATACAACCTGAGATACAGATAACATTTTTTTTAGGTTTATTCACTTACTTTGAGAGAGAGAGAGCATGAGCAGGGGAGGGGCAGAGAGAGAATCCCAAGCAGGCTGTGAACTGCCCGCACAGACCCCGATGTGGGGCTTGAACACACAAACTGTGAGATTAAGACTTGAACTAAAATCCAGAGTCAGACACTTAACCAACTGAGCCACCGAGGCACCGTCAGATGGTTTGTTTTCAGCCAAGGTAAGCTTATATGATTCTTATTCCACCAAAGGAGGTACGAAGGAATTACTTATAATTTTTTTTTTTTTTTCAGTAAACCCATGTTGAATACTGAGTTTCAATCCCATTGAGCTGGCAGAAAACTAAATCGTAGTGATTTTTGGAGTTTCCTCTCTATTCATATTTTTGAGCCTCCTCCAAGCATTTCATTTCACTTATGAAAGCATCCACTGTTCTACATTGTTCCACATGTTACTGTTGAGATGCTTAGGAACCAAGTCCAAGTGATTTTTTTTTTTTTTTTTGAGATTCAAATGGTTCTGTGTTTTTTCAAATCTCTCTACACAGCTAGTTGTATTCTTGAACATTTAGAAAGAATAAGTCATAACTCTTATTATATTGGAGAATCTGTGTATCTCAAATCCCTCTTGAGACTCAGAGAAAATTCTCTCCCTTTCTCTAGTCCTGTCTCTGTCGTTTTGAAGTCCCTCATCATTCCCTCCTCCCCTTCTAGAAGGCTACACACCATTTCTTCAACTTGGATATACATAGCGGCAGAGAGAGGGGTTCTCTACAGTTTTATATTTGTAGCTTTTACAATCTACCTAAAGGCTGAGGTACAAAAGTTCTGGCCACCTTATTAACTTTATTAGTAGGAGCAAAAGAGAACTGTAATGTCAGTAAATTATCCTAGCACATCTGTATATGGCTTCATCTACCATTTCACTCAGGGCTGACATGGTTCTATGTATGCATTTCTCACCAAGGAGAATGCGCTGTTTCCTTCTGATTACGATCACATAGGAGAATTACTTGGTAGCAGCAAGGCTTAGAGAAAAGAGTGCAAAGGTATAAAATATACATGCTATGTGTGAATTTCCAGTTCCTGCATCTATTAGGTGTATAGGCATTAATAAATACCTAAATAAGTCTTAGGTCCTCATTCATGGAACAGTAGTAACAATAAAAGAACATGAAGATCGTGTGAGGATCCTGTTGGCATTTAGTATTTTCTCAGATTTCATTTTTTCCATCTGCCTCAAATTTGAGATAGTTGGTAGTGGTGGGTATAGCGTAATAGATTAGGTCAAAATGCATTTGTAATGTATTATCTTCGTTTGTTTGTTTGTGTTGTCCCCAATAATTTAAAGGCTGAACTTCCCAATTAACAACAAAAAATACATGGTGCAATCTGGAACGTTGTTCAGTTAACAAGTTAAAACTAAAGGTCTCCTTGTCCTAGGTGCTAATGCCCCAGGTGTGGATTAAGCCAAATTTAAAAGACGTGAACCTTATCTTTTAAGTTACAATAAAGGTATTTTGTTTTGATAGCAAGCAACTTCCTTCAGGCTTAGGTTAGAATGTCTCTGAAATAAAATGACAACATATCTGTACTTTTCCACACTTCTCAGTAAATGGTTAGAGCTGTGTTTTGGCAATCTTGTAACATTTATGTGTTTCTTAAAATTCCCTACACATTTATTTTAAGACTACAAGGTCAAGGATGTCTGTCTGCAGTGGGCCTTCCCAGATCTATATCACCAACCCAAGGAAGAGGAGAAAATGTTCCTACTATTTTCTTAATTGGGCTTCTTCCAGATTTCCTAAGAACTTCTATTTCTTTGCATCCAGTTACACACTGAAACGGTCTTCTTGCATCCAAGTTTTTCTTTTCAGGGGAGAGGCTCACCCCTCCAACATTTAATAGTCTCATTCAGAGTATTACAACTATGTATCCTTTCCTCCTGAACTGTCTGCATTCATTTCTCTTATTGATGATATCTCCATAACATCATTACCCAGAAATGCTATGGCAGTGGGAAAAATAGAACAGATGCTACACGCATGTGCATTATGACCTGAGTGCAGGGAGGGGAACTGAGTAGATACAACCCTTGATGGGGTTATTGAGCTATCTGTGGCGGATCCCCTGGAATTTATTACTTTCTTAACCACAGATAGGTGGTATTTACTCTGGGTCTTGAGTGCTTGAATGGTTGCATTGTTATCCTGATATTATGCCCAAAGACGCTAATGACTGGACCTTTGATTACAGGCTTCCCTTTAAAACACATACCCAGGCTTGTGACAATGATTTACTTTGAGATGACTCAGAGGTTGATCTTCCTTTTTCTAAAAAAAATGTTTCAGTAGCAGCTGTGTTTGCTGGCAACAATCGCGGCCAATGCTGACCTAGCTTGACCCTGGAGGTCCCTTTCTGAAATACATTTTGTAGATAGGTTTCTTATTAACAAGTGAACCTTATTAAGGTCCAGTGAGAGATACCCAGACACTAGTAAAACTTTATAGTTTTGCATCATTCTACTTTTTAACTTTTATTCATTTCATCACAATAATGCAATTATCTATATTGCAGTAGGCAAAACATTAATAGATGAAAGTGCAATTATAGCCAGGATCGATGTTTGTTTTATATGTATTTTGGTTATTCTGATTGTAAAGACGTAAAAGTACTTCATATTTTTTGTCAAATTCTCCAATGTTTTGAGTGCCTTCCCCCATCCACCGCCCCAGCTACGTTGGAAATTTCTTTAGAATCCCTGGACCTGCACACAGGGAGCTTATAGAATCCGACTCCAACTATGTCTACTGTTGGTTTTGATTGGTTCCATTTTTGCTAGGCAGCCCCAAGGGTCCCACTCTTTAGGGGCCATTCTTGATCACACATGTTCAAGAGTAGTGTGGTTCATATCCCAGGCACCAAGTAAATTTTTGTGACATAATATGACGGTGTTGATGACTGATAAAATCTTAACAGTATTATAAGAGCTGAAAAAAATTTAATTTGATTGTTTTTAGTTCTCTGATGTTAATTAAGAAAGGATCTAGTGGCATCAGCAAGAGGGTGGAATGGGAGATTCCAGCCCTTACCTCCCACAGAAACATTATTTTACAATCATCCATAGATGAAAACACCTTAGTGAGAGCTCCAGAATCCAGGTGATAGGTTATAGTATGCATACAAAAAAGAAAGAATGCATTAAAAAAAAAAGTTAACAGCAGGTTTATTTTACCTGCATCATCTGTATCCAAGCCAGTACGGTTTTTTGGCCTGCAAATCTCTAGAAGAAAGAGGAAGTAAAGTGAGTGTTTAACTACCTCGGTCTTTCTAAGCACTACCCAGGAGGTCTGCTTTTGTTGGACTCTCCACGAAACACTGTAGGAATCAGCACAGCTAGAGGATCTCAACAGCCACCATGGTCACTGGTAGAGGGCCCTCTTGTGGACCCAGCCAGCTAGACCACCTACAGATTCCACCAACAAATCCACCCAGAATGTTGGCCAGACTCACTGATGAAGTTTTCCTTGCCAAAAACAGTCCATAAAGACTGAAAAAAGGTGACTGCTTCTTCAAATGCATAGACATGAACACAAAGGTACAAGGATCATGAAGAGTCACGGAAATGTGACACCACAAAAGGAACAAAATTAAGCTCCAACAATCAATCTTTAAAAAAATGGAGATCTTGGGGACACCTGGGTGGACCAGTCAGTTAAGCATCCGACTTTGGCTCAGGTCATAATCTCACGGTTTATGAGTTCCTGTGACAGGTTCTGTGCTGGCAGCTAAGAGCCTGGAGACTGCCTCAGATTCTGTGTCTCCTTCTCTCTTTGCTCCTCCCCTGTTCATGCTCTGTCTCTCTCTCTCTCTCTCTCTCTCTCTCTCTCAAAACAAAAACAAAAACAAAACATTAAAAACAATTTAAAAAAATGGAAATCTTGGGGTGACTGGGTGGCTCAGTCAGGCATCCAACTTTGGCTCAGGTCATGAGCTTGCAGTTTGTGAGTTCAAGCCCCATGTCATAATCTGTGCTGACAGCTCAGAGCCTGGAGCCTGCTTCAGATGCTGTGTCTCCCTCTCTCTCTCTGCCCCTCCCCTGCTCATGCTCTGTCTCTCAAAAATAAATAAACATTAAAAAAGTGGAGCTTTATAATATCCCAAGATATGGAATAAAGCTAAGTATCTGTCATTAGATAAATGGATAAAGAAAATGCTATATGCATATAATGGAATATTATTCAGCCTTAAAAAGGAAGGAAATCCTGTCATTTGTGACAACCTAGATATACCAGGAGTACATTATGCTAAGTGAAATAAACCAGGAAAGGAAGACAAATAATGCATGATCTCACTTATTTGTGTAATCTAAAAAAAGTTGAACTAATCAAAACAGAGAGTAGAATGATGATTACCAGGGCTAGGGAGTGGAGTGGTAGGAGAGATGAAGAGATGCTGTTCAAAGAGTGCAAAGTTTTAGCTGCAGTGGATGGATAAATCAAGAATCTAATGTATAGCATGATGACTATATTTAATAATACTGTACTGAGTAATGGAAATATATTAAGAGAGTATATTTCATCTGTTCTCAGCATACACAAAAATGGCAAATATGTGAGATGATATGTTAATTAGATGGACTACAGTAATTATCTCACTATTGATATATATATATATATATATATATATATTTAAAAAAGAAAAGAAATGAAAATCTATGAACTGATTGACAGAATTCAAAATGATTATTTTGAAACTCAGAGAACTACAAGTGAACACAGATAAACAACTAACACAAAATCAGGGAAACAAAATATGAAAAAAATGAGAAGTTCAACAAAAAGGACAACCATTAAAAACCATTAAAAAAATCTGGAGGTGGGGCGCCTGGGTGGCTCGGTCGTTTAAGCATCTGACTTTGGCTCAGGTCATGATCTCACGGTCTGTGAGTTCGAGCCCCGCGTCGGGCTCTGTGCTGACAGCTCAGAGCCTGGAGCCCGTTTCAGATTCTGTATCTCCCTCTCTCTCTGCCCCTCCCCTGTTCATGCTCTGTCTCTCTGTCTCAAAAATAAATAAACGTTAAAAAAAAAAATTTAAAAAAATCTGGAGGTGAAGAATGCTACTGAAAAATTCAATAGAGGGCTTCAATGGCAGACTCAACCAAGCAGAGAAAAGAATCAGTGAACTCGAAGACAGGTCATTTGAAATTATCCAGTCAGAAGAACAAAAAGAAAAAAAATGAGGAGAGAGAATAATAAATACTACTGTTGCTATTAAGATACTTCTTCTATACTTAGTAAATGAAAGTTATACAATGACTATCGATTTAATGGAGACACCTTTACAAAGCTTACTGTAATTTCATATACAGAAGTATGGCTCAAATTGATTACTGAAGTAGTGACAGTTGTATTCAAAAATATCATGCCAACAATTGACACTTTGTGAAATATCAGACTGATCTCATGGATGATTTACATTTCATATATAGAAAACTTGTACGTTATGTAGTATATGCAGAGAGATTACAAGTTTAGGCCAACAACAAAGTTAGAGGGCAGAGTATTCTGAATTGCCCTCACTTCTGACACCAACTACAGACTCAGATGGTTCCCTAAACCACCCTCAGATTTGATAATTCACTAGAAAGACTCACAGAACTCACTGAGATATCTTATACTCACAACTGAAATTTATTACAGGGAAAAGATACAGATGAAGGTCAGCCAGAAGAAAGATTCATAGATCACAGTCTAGAAGGATTCAGATGTGAACCTTTCATTGTCCTCCACCACCGGAGTTAGGATGCATTACTCCTCCAGCATTGACGGGTGATAATATTCATGGATTATTGACAACCAGAGACTCACTGAAGCTTCAACGTCCAGAGTTTTTATTAAAGTTCCATTATTAGACATGATTGATAAATTGATTGATTTCCCACATGGCTGATTTCAGTCTCTAAGATGATTCATACCACATAAACCAAAGCCCCTACACAAAGTCACATTGTTAAAACTATTCAGTGTGACCCAGAGTCCTCAAGTAAAGCAAGATATGCCTATCATGCACAGCATTCCAGGGACCAAGAGCTTACCTCCTAGAAGGTGATGGCAAAGGCAAGAACTCTCTTTGGACAACTGTAAACACTTTGCTATACAAATGACATATAATTTTTCAAATTTGAATATTAACTCACTAGTTATTAATATCACATATACCACTTCTGATTAGATCCATATAAAAGAAAATAATACATTTTTTATTTTTTTTATTTTTAAAAACATTTATTTATTTTTGAGAGAAACAGACAGACAGAGTGCAAGTGGGAGAGGCACAGAGAGAGAAGGAGACACAATCCAAAGCAGGCTCCAGACTCTGAGCTGTCAGCACAGAGCCCAATGCAGGGCTTGAACTCATGGACCATGAGACCATGATTTGATCTGAAGTCACTCAGACACTTAACCGACTGAGCCACCCAGGTGCCCCAAAAATGTTTTAATTTTAATCTTTGTAGTTTTTTTTCTGTTTCTAGTATGTGGTATATATCATTTATAACTAAAAGTAAAATGTATATATTAAAAATATTACCAGAATATTTTCTTCCTACTAGAACAAGACACTTCAGGAAAAATCCGAATCTTCTACTTATTTAAAATAACTATTCCTTTGATAGATTAAAAAAAAATTCATTATAAGAGGTATAGTATGTGTTGATAAATATACAGCTGCATTTTATTAGAAATTACTATTAAGCTTATGGTGTTAGAAATTAAGTGTCCTTTTACTGTAGTTTTTACTTGTTTTGTTTTGCATTGTTTTTATTATTGATTTTAAAATGTTTTCAAGGTGTAAGAAGGCATCTTCTCCTTGTTCGCATGACTCTGAATTCTGGAATATTCTTTTTTAAACTCCTAGATCATATTTCTAAAGTATCTCTACATTGTACCTTTATAAATAAATTCTCTTGGATTTGTTGGTCTTTTTTCTTGATGTAGCACCCCTGACATGACTTGAAATTTAGAGGTGGAGGTTGAAATATTCAGCCATAAAATCTTGTTTCTCTCTTTTGCAGTTCTAAGGAAAAAAAAAAATAGTGGATGGCTTTCTGTGACATTTGCCATCAATTAAAAGAGTTAAGCTTAAAAACTCCACTGCTGGGACATCTGTTCATTTTCTTCAATTTAATTTTGCCTAAAACCCGTTTGTCACCAGCTAAGAGACCCTTCCTTATAAAAAAATCTTACGACTCAAACTGCAAAATTGCCCCTCAGACGAAGCTAAGAGAGGGGGTTATTATCACCTCTCCTCTGAAAGTTTCCTAATTTCATTAACAGATAAACTACTTGGGCAAGTCAGATATAAATTCACATTCTTCTTTTTGAATCAGAGTTTTTATGGCCAGGTTGTGTTACTTGTCCCTTTTGCGGCCCCACCCTAGAAGCACATCACGTAAGGGTGGGAGCTGGGTTCCTTTCTCTTTGTGCTTCATCAGGTAAGAGTAGGGCTGCTAGTATGACACCCTTGCATGGTTCTTTATTTCCTCAGGATTTAAGTACTATTTGCTTCATGTTTGCACTAATGGAGCCTCCTAAGCAATTGAGACTTGATGGATTCTAATGAGGGCAGGGATGCTATCATTGTCCTTATTAATGTTTTGTAACTGATTTGGACTAAACTGCTGTGTACACTTTTGAAATTAATGATTCCAATCAAGTAAAAATTGACCAAGTTCTTAAGGTCAGTCAATAAAGCAGTCAGTGATTCATTAAAATCGTGCTCATCATTAGGACAGACGAGTGTGTAAGAGGCAAGAGAGAAGAGAGTGGATATCAGTGGCTTCCTGCCAAGTGGTGGGTTGCAGGTCAGCAGCTTATGCTTTTTAATATTAAAAAAAAAAAACAACTTTATGTTAACATAGGACATTTATCGGCGTTACCTTGAAACCCCTGACAAAACATGAGATGTTAATCCATACCAAGTAGAGGAGATTTTTCTTAAGAAAAAAAAAAAAAGCTATTATTTCATGTCAAGCTGATGATCATTTTGGCTGAACCTGCGGATACAGATCTCCACCAACTCCCTCTTTCACTCCTCGGCAAAAAAATAAATAAATAAAAAAGGCGTGTCATCAGCTTGATTGCAATTTCATTACTGCCTACACTGAAGTAACATTCACCTGGTGGCAGAACCCATTTAATAATTGACTGCATGTTCTCTGGAGCTTCTGACATGCACAAGTAAACACTAATTGTTTGGTCTCCGACTGGTTCCCTTCAGGCTCTGGGAGTACAAGGTCTCCCCGATTAGCTTCCTATTTACCTTGGCAATTTCACCTCCGGCAAATGCAGTGTACAAAAATGTGAGCGTGACTGTCTACATTTGAAAAATATCTATAAACTTCCATTAAGACCTCCTGCAAAAGGAGAGGCGGGCATCCACATCATAAAGAACAAAATCAATTATGGAAAATCAAATGTTCTTCCCCTATGGCTGGGTGATATCAACAACTTGCAGAACAGATGTTTTGCACCTGGTAATCGGCAGAACACAGGGACACCAGGAAGCACGTAAACTTTCCAACTTGACTCATTTTAAAGGCCGACTCACTGGGTGTTGTATGGGAACCAAGTTGACAATAAATTTCATATTAAAAAAATAAGATAAGATAAAAAAAAATAAGGTCCAAGAATGCATGGAAAAAAAAAAGTCATCTCAGAGTTCTCTCTTCTTTTACAGAGGTCTCCTTACAGTGAAGATGCTTACTGCCTGCACCATATGATGGAAAACAGTTAACTCACTTTAAAAGTTTATGATGACCACTAAATCAGGAAGCATGGAAAGGCCAGCAATGAGAACAAAATTGAGACTATTTTATTTTTTTACATCAGCTTATACTGAATTATTTTGTTGTTCCAAACTGGATTTGCAAGCTGTTTCAAATAATTCGTCTTGTGACTGGGGTAGAGATATTGCTTTGAAACCTGGGGGGAAAGAAACAATGCTAGTTGTAGCAAATACATTCTGAAAGTTAAATATTTAATAAAATCAGTATCTATAATTCTCAGGCATCCGTGGGAACAAAGGGACGAAGGGCATGAGTAGAGTCTAATAGTGGTAGCTCCAAATCTTCAGTGTATTATTTAGCCATGAAATGCCAGATCCCATGACATTTCTGGCAGTTAGATTTACTTAACACTTATTACTGGTTTAGGTAAAGTTTAAAATAAGTCCCCTGCCCTGAACCCATCATCGCTACCAACTGAGAAGGGATCGATCCAAGTACATTCTGAGAAGCATGCAGCACAACCAGCAGGGCTGAAATAATTTTCAAGTTGTCCTCAACAAAATGAATAATTTACTTGCAAATAAGTGAGTCAGCAGCGTTGAATCATTTAAATATCAACCAAAATGTAAGGCGCATTCATTTAACATCATTTAAAAATCCCCCTTTGTGTGTATAAGATTTTGAAACAATTAAGTGAAAATATCTGGAAATGACTGCAAAATATCTTAACATATATTACATTTCAGCGTCCCGTTTTGGACACCACCAGTGAGGATATAAACTAGATGGCAACTGGACAATCAAAAGGCTTTAAAATATGCACCAATTTTACCCCAAACTTCTATTTTGAGAAATAAACACTAAGGACATGAGAAATGTGCATAAAAATATGCCCAACAAAGTAGAGTTTACAATAGCCAAAAAAACTGGAAACAATTTAGATGCTAGTGAACTGGTAAAATATATATGTAGGTGGTAACCTCCTTGGACCAGAGCACAGTAATGCTGGATCCCACCAGAGGCCCACACTCGGTCCTAAGATGACAGTGAGCAAAAGAATGATGGGATCTTCAGGCAAAGCTTCTCTTGTACACGCGGAACCTATTCAGCAATGTTGCCAATGTCCTGATGTGACCTGAACTCCTCCTGCCCTGCAGGACCTTCGACCTGCCCAAATGGGGCAATCCATTTGGGTGGAACTCGCTGACCTGCTAACACAGGACCCAGAACTGTCAACAGGGAGGCCAGAGAGTTCACCCTCAAGTATGGAGTGGGCCAGTTCTCCTAACTCTGGTTCTGACCCATCTCTGCATGGGATCCTCTCTGCATAATGGATGGACATATCTCACTGACTGGGGTTCAGAGACACTCTGTGCCCCCTTCCCTGCACATCTGTTCCATTTTTTCCTTCTTAGGTTATTAGGTGTGTGTGTGTGTGTGTGTGTGTGTGTGTGTGTGTCTGACTTGTGTGGATGCACTCTCCAGTTCACCTGACCACAGGCGTGCTTTGCCCACTCCCTTTCTCTGCCCCAGAGGCAGGGGAGCTCAGGTTTGTAAGATTACAGGCCAGCTGTCCAGGGTGCAATGACTTGGAAATCCTGGTCCTACTAATTGTTCCATCTTAGAGACACAGGTCACCTCCCAGGCCATCTGGCCAGAAATGAATCCAGAAACCAACTGGAATTACCCTAAAGCCCAGGCACCAGGGAGCAAAGACGCGGGGAGTATGGGTGGGAGACAGGGCACTTGGAGGGAATCATATCTACGATGGAGTGATTGAAATTAGCCAGGCTACTGATAGATACTGCATGTCGAGATTTAGGTGCTAATCTGATGAGTCACAAAATGAAGAATATAATCTCCATCCTGGAAATCTGACTACACGGTTTTAAGACCACTGGCAACCCCATTAGTTTGCCAGTTCCTGGGGGCCAAGCTTCAGGCTGGGAGTGTCTCCTGCGGCTTCCAGTCCAAGGGTGGGGCACGAGAACTATATGCTTGTTCATCCATTGAAGTCACCGATGAGGGGTGCCTGGGTGTCTCAGTTGTTTGAGCATGTGACTTCATCTCAGGTCATGATCTTGTGGTTTGGAGGTTTGAGTCCCACATTAAGCCCTGTGCTGACAGCTCAGAGCCTGGAGCCTGCTTCGGATTCTGTGTCTCCCTCTCTCTGCTTCTCCCCCACTCATGCTCTGTCTCTCTGTCTCTCTCTCAAAAATAAATAAACATTAAAAAATAATAAAGTCACAGATGAAAAAAATACGTGGTAACCTCCTATATGGCTGATATTACTAATAACTACAATTAACATTATTGAGGGTTTACCATGTATCAGACACTACTCTAAGCAATTTACATGAATTAACTCAAATTCCCGTAGCTTTACATTAATTCCTCCATTTTATTTTTAGAATTATTATTCTTATTTTACAGATGGGAAAACAGACTCACAGAGGTTAACTAACTTATTTTGTGTCATAACAATAATAGAAGGTAAAGCGGGTTATGAACTCAGGTTTGTGCTGTTAACCCCTACACTCAAAACCATTAAAAATACCAAGACAAATATTGGCATAAGACGATGGTCACAACATTTTCTAGTCTAAAGCAAAAGCGGTATTCATAATTTTTATAGATAGTTTTATATGTAATACATATAATTATATACTTACTTTTTCTAACTATTATGTAAAAATTTAATTTCAAACGTGTGTTTGTTCTGAACGAAAGTAGTTTGCTTTATGATAATCTATTATACATAATTTTATGCATACACACATCATCCATGTACACACATTCATAGAAGCATGTGACATAATTTCATACATACTTTGAGTGATGATAAAAAATTAACGAAGGTTTCATGTTTTTTATGTGGATCTGTAGTCTTGATTTATTAGAACGTAAAACAATATACACTGTCAAACTGAACAGGCACCCTTTCCATCTTTCTTCTATATTCTTTGCAACTATTTGGATAATATGCATATACAGTAAAAAGAGATGCACTGAGATATTGGAAAATCATAGTAAGAATTTAAAGATGACTACCTAGGGGCACCTGGGTGGCTTAGTTGGTTAAGCATCCGACTTCAGCTCAGGTAATGATCTCACAGTTCGTGAGTTCGAGCCCCACATAGGGCTCTCTGCTATCAGTGCAGAGCTCACCTTGGGTCTCTATCCCCCTCTCTCTCTGCCTCTCCCACACTGGTTCTCTCTCTCTCTCTCTCTCTGTGTCTCTCTCTCAAAAAATAAATTAATTAAAAATAGATAGTGTTGACAACCTAGAACCCTTTTGAGATAAAGCCTGGTTTATTTAATCCCTCAGAGTCTAGAGGATTTATGGCTAGAATCATAATTTAACAAATGAACAGAGAATGGATCAATTTCTCAAAGACAGACTCTAAATAATAAAGCTTACAAGTTCATTAGAATAAACCAGAAATCTAAATTTAGAATAAGAAAAAAAACGTTCAAGGAGAAATCATATGTATGTGCATATGCTGGCATATGCATGCACATATTAATATATTGGTATATATATTATCTATATTTATTTATGCATATAGCATGCATATATGATCACTTTTCCATACACAAAGACATGCTTATATCTTCTTTTGCTACAGAATGGCGACATGTGATGTCAAGTTATAATCAGTTGGCTTCTTAGTTTTAGAGTAAAACTTTACTTTGCATAGCAAGGAACTCTGGCCCAGACTGTGAAGGAATTATAGTTAACATGTACCTTTGAATACATGCCTTTAAAAATGTGTTCTTCCCAGAGAACCTGGGTGGCTCAGTCAGTTAGGCATCTGACTTCAGCTCAGGTCACGATCTCATGGTTTGTGGGTTCGAACCCCACATCAGGCTCTGTGCTAACAGCCCCCAGCCTGGAGCCTGCTTTGGATTCTGTGCCTCCCTCTTTCTCTGCCCCCTCCCCCACTCACACTCTGTCTCTCTCAAAAATGAATAAACATTAAAAAAAATTTAAAAATTTGTTCTTCCCACACTGATAAAGTATGGGAGATAAGAGAGCTGGCAGGAAGTAATGGCATATGCTTTCTACAACTATCCTGATAATTTAAAAAAACTATCTTCCTCTATTTTCCAATGAAAACATAAAGCAAGAGTATAATCGAGGGCAGAGATCAAAATCGCTGTGACCAGAGGTCTTCCTTGATGTACCTCCCTTGAGAGGATACTCAGGTAAGTAGCAGTAGGGGGAATGTACAGCAAAACGCTCGATGGCCGGATATTGAGACTCCTGAGTAAAGGAAGCCCAGAGTCTTTTGGAACCATCTGCTTTTTCCCCATGATAGTGGCCTCTGTGGCGTTCAGATAAAGTCTGCATTTCATTTTCCAAGGTTAGAACATCATGAATCTCATTTCATTGGTTGCAAGCTGTGAGTACTTCAGCTGGGCTGTGTCGGTCAGCTGTTGAGCGCTGGCTATAGCAGCAGTAAATGTTATAGCAGCAATTGTCTCAAACGCTACTGCTCTGGTTATCTATTGCTGCATGGCAAACTACCCCCAAACTTCGTGCTGTAAAACAAGAACAGTTTTATTATGCTCATGGATTCTGTGGGTCAGGAATTTGAACAGATCCCAGCAGGTATGACTTAGCTCCCAGATTGCATTTTCCAAAAATAACTGGACTGTGTCTCCTATCTTGAATGTTTTTCTGCAAAGTGACCTTGCTATGTCCCCATCAAGATGTGGAGCCCAATTCTTATCACATGCATTTGGGCTGGCCTTAAGGGACTCGGAGGTAGAAGTGATGTCGTGTACCTTTGGAAGCTAGGTCAGTAAAGGCCACACAGCTCCTGTCTGGTTCTCATGGAACATTTGTTCTCTGAACATTGCCCCTTAGAAGGCTTCGTCTCGGGACCTGTTTGCTCTGCCGTGACCAGGCCAGGTGGGGGAGCCTCATGTCACAGCTCTGTTTGATAGTCACGCTTCATCTCCTACCTTTTCTTCTTCTGTCTTATACTCTGGCTAAAGAGAAATTTAGTTACTAGAGAAAAGCTGTGTGGGCCCAGCCACCATGTTACTGTGGAAGAGGTTTTGTATTGTAATTCAGACAAGGAAAGGGGGAAATGCCCTTTTCATCCAATGAAGGGAGAGTTACTCTTTTGTCACAATGAGATAGGCATTATGTTACCAGGAGGGATTTGTCACCCAGATCAATAAGGAAGGTGTTGGAATGAGACAATTAGTCCTCAGAGAATGAGGTCTGTTTTAGAATTGTAGCTGCCAGAAGATAAACTTAGCCACGCTGCAAGGAAGGAAGAGACGCTGGCCTTCCCACCATGCCTCATGCTGTCCCTCACTCCTCTGGTAGACGAAGCTCATCTTGCTGTCTCCGGGAGAACCAACAGACTGGATGGACACCCCAGGCTTCATAACCTCACAGCTGAAGGGAGAAGTAGATTCAAGAGGCTGAAACAGTAATACAAATGGGAAGGGCCTGAGGGAAAGTGAGATGTGATTATGTCACCCGGAGGAGTTAGCAGAACCTAGGAAAGGCATGGAACAAAGAAGGAAGACTGTAATAGGAAAGAGCAAAGGGAGTGAGGAGGGACTGAGGGGGCAAAGAAGAGGATGCACACGGGCCAGCACTTTCCAGGCTTCGGCCATGAGACGTTGCTCCTAGCAAAAGAGATCTCCCAGCCCATGGGGTCAATTCCTCCATCCCCTGTATCTCCACTATTGCTCACTTGCAACTTTCCACAGGACTGGAAATATTCATTCTAGAAAAAATCAAGCAAACAATACAACTGCTTTGCCTTCTTCAAGTTTCCTTTCAAGGGAAAGTGAAAGGAAGCTGTATTTAAAGGAGATCTAGAATAAACTCCTCCTTAACAGACATAGAAACTTCACTAGCATCTCCTTATTGACTGGTGTAGACAATCCATCACCTGATGGTGGTCTACCTGTAGAATCATCTGGGTGGACTACAGCTGTGACTACCCTAGTCCCAGACTATAGCAACAACCAAATATATACCTATGTTAGAAATTTTTCACGACATCATGAAAAAGTTATAGGCTAAGAACGCCATTATCACTTATTATTTTGTGGGCAAAAAGGTATAGGCATTGAATACTGGATGTAAGAGTACTCTCTTCTTTTAGATATATTACTAAGCAAATGAACAGGAGCTCTTTCTTTAGGTTGACTCTGTACCTCTGATTTCATCTATTGATGAATTGATTTTATTGGTTTTATTGGTTTATTGATTTTAATTGGTTTTATTGGTTAATGTGATATGCGTTTTATGTCCAAATTCCATATTGTTTTCTGGTGGCGGGCATAGTGGAATTTCTAATTCACATTTCCAAATCAACTCTGTGTGTGTGCAGAGAGAGAGGGAGTTAATGATGTACTTGTGTGGTCAGTAAGAATAAGAAAAAGGGAAACAGATCAAGCAGATACTGGAGGCAGGTCAGATGATAGAGCAGGATCAAATGTTCAATTTGAAATCTTATGCATAAAAGCGAGTAGCAAGACAAGAAGTTGATTGATCACAAGCCCGAGAGCAGGACAAAAACAAAGGAGGTTCAAAGATGTAAAGAAATATGTATGGCATTGCAAACGGATCTAAAGAACCAAGTGAAAAAAGATAAACCCATGGTAGGTCCAAGGTGCAAGGACAAGAAATCGAATGCCACTTATCTGACTCCCAGAAGGCCTGAGCTGGCTTCCGTGGATACAGGAGAACACCTTCTGGGACAGCAAGTGAATGTAGTGGCCAAGTTGCGGAAGTATCAGATTTTTAGCTCTTTCGTCGTTATTTCCATTCAGTTTGTAAAAATAAAAACCAAGACTCAGAATGGGTATTTAAAAATAAATTGTGATGAATAGGATTTGGTCTCTAATGCACACTCAAACCACAAAGGGATACAACAACTAACTAATCTATGTGACTTGGTGAATGGCAAATAGCTTCTGAATCTCAGCCCTAAATTTCTCCAAGGTCTTGGGCCAGTGGGACAGCACGAATTTGTAAATGTTCTGTAATGTATTAAAATATATACCATAATGTTTTAGAAAAAAAATATTTAAGGCTCTATTCAGCCATAAATATTAGTATGGGATTTCAGTAAGAAACATTGAAAATGATTTTTTGATTTACTTTATACGCCCTGATGATTTCTAAAAGGTCATCTATCTTAACAATGCATTTTCATGTTTTTTCTTAATAGCATCCACAAGTGAAAGTTGAACTGAACTTTAAAGTTACAAGAAATATTGACATGTCTTTTATGATCCCAATAACTTTTTTGGTGTAATAGAGCCGTTATTAATCATGCTAAGCATTCTGTTCTTTATAATGTAGATTTTCCTTTAATGTAACCATATATTGTAAGTTCAATTCATTTCATAAATCCCATGTTCAACTGAGCTATTTTTATTATTCACACTATTATTTTATAAATAATTCACATCCTTTTACTTTTTTCATTTTGAAAATTCTTCCATTTTATCTGAATTTTTAATTACAATGTTAAAAAGTCCATATTAAACTCTTAAAAGCTCTCTATTTTAGAGTGATGAGTACATTTTATTTTCTGTAGTGGTTGAAAGTGTGAATTCTTATGCCGAGGTTAAACTTGATGTTGTGTAAATGATCAGAAATGAGACTTCGGGCAAATTATCCTCTGAGTCGTAATTTCTTAATCTGTAAAATGAAAACAATAATCATACAGATTTATAGGATTATTTGTGACTAAAATTCAATAATCTATGTAAAACTTTTAGTACAGTGCATCAAAAATTGTAGGCACTCACTAAATGTATTTTTGAATATTAATAATTGGTTTTGCAAAGGAGAGAAAAGGTTGTGGTGGGAAGTGAATGTGCAAAGTTTGAGATTGTTGAAGAGAACGTGGAAGTAGAAAGTAGAATGCTTAGGTAAAAGGATAGTGGTAACTGACCCAGATAGGAGGGAACAAAGGGCTTATTTGCCATGCTACATACCTCATCCATGGGGCAACATAAAGCCCTTTGAGAACTTTAAGCAAGACTATAAAAGATCAGATTTACATTTAAGATGGCTAAATTAGCAATATAATGGAAGCCAGCTTACCTTCAGATTACAGAAAGTGACATGATTTAGGATAATAACATTGGTATCTAATAGAAGACCATGGAAAGTATAATAAGTCACTGGCAAAAGGAATAGATAAGTCAATGGTTAAGAAGAAATCAAAATAGAATTCAAGCATAAGAAATAATGGTAATGAGAGAAAATAGGCAATTGAGAATCATTTTAAAGGATTCAGTTTGAGTGATTGGTTAGCTAGTGGTGATGTCAGGAAGAATTGTAACATAAAAGTATAACTAAGATCTTTGGAGCCAGAAAGAATGGGCTTCGAGTGTTACTTTACAATTTATAAGACTGTTTCTTTGGATGAGCTTCTTAACTTCTCAGCTTTTTTCTAGATTCACCATAGAGAAGACCTTAAAGAGAAAATCTGTAGAAGAGACAATGCGTTGTCACAAATATAGTAGTTGATAAAATCTGAATATACTTTTCCAATAACTGAGGGAAGGAATGGATGATAATATTTAAGAGAATACAAAAGAAGAGATAGCATTTTTGAAAAAAAAAGAGCAGTTCAATTCTAGGTATTTTAAATTTGAATAATTTATCTAAAAGCCACAGAAACATGGTGTTTTTATTAGAAAATCTAGGATTTGAAACTCAGAAGAGGGATCGGTTCTGAAGTTATATTAATTTGGGACCCATGGAGGTTAGAAGTGGATGGATCCATGGGTTTTTATTCATTCCAAAACAGTTGTAAAAAACACTGCAATGCCAAGAATCTTAAATCAAGTAAGTCGAACTGTTACCTTAGAACTAAATAATTAAACCAATATATAAATGATCCAATCAGGGAAATGCAAAAACTATCCAAAAGAGGTTCCATGTTTCCCCAAGTCTTTCTAAAGAAAGAAAGAGGTGCTGGATTAGTGAACAACTGGAAATACAGAAAGAGGAGAGTATGGGGCCCTAGGAGGTTCCCAGCCAACTATTATCCTAGGAAGCTACATCTTGGTCCAAATATTTTCCTTATTTCAGGCAGGCATATCTCTATCGTGTAGACAAATGTAGCATCTTTAACTGGTGATATTAAATAAAATGAAAACTAATCCTTCTCTTCTGGATGTTGTCTCAGTAAGCAAACTGCCTATTTAAACTTCACTCCCCATCTATCACATCTACAAGGGGAAAATGCACTGGTTAGAGAACGCCATCTACCCCTCTCTCTTTGCAATTTATAATTTTCAATGTAAATCGAGATATTGTTACTCTAGCCTTTATACTTTAGTCTTTGGGAGAGAAGTTAATAAGTCTGCCAATTTGGAATGATAGATCCTCTCTGGAGTGATGACACATCAGGCTTCTTAGCCCAGAAACTGTATAGCCTGAGGTTGGACTGTGGTAAATTCACCTGGGAAATGTTACTCTGTAGGGTTTTCTTTGGGAGCTAGTCAGTCTTATCCAGGCATTGCTAGATAAACTAAACTAAATGAGGAGATCTCTAAATTCTCTATAGAAGGAGAAAAGCTTGAAAATGCTGTTATTTAAGAAAAGAAAAAATCAGGAGGGAATAGAAGTGAATGTAAAGTTTAAGAACAAGGATGTATTCAAAAGAGTTCAAATAAGATGAGAATTCAAATGCAGAAGTACAGCACATTTGGAAGGTTGTATGTCACCACAGATGTTAACTATGATAATGTTAATGTAAATGCAATTCAGAAAAATGGGCATCATTAAATGAATATTGAAAAAAAACATCATGGTATTTGCTCTCAAGAAGTTTCATACATCTAGGACAAGTCTTTCTCTCTATATAACAATTAATGAAACCTGGTAAGTGGTTAGTCATATATAATAAAAGAATTAGTGCCTTTAGAAATAGGAGAAACCTGTGTCCAGTTTATTTATAGACCATAAAAATGAATTTAGGTCACAACAGCTTAGACAAAATGGTACAAATATATTTGGGAAGCCTTAACTTTTGTAGACAAAAGTTGTATTTACTGCTATGGAGGAAGATTAAAATAAAATAGGTTTTATTTATTTATTTACTTACTTAATAAAACCTATTTTATTTTAATCCTTGTTATTTTAATCCAAATTTAATCCAAATTTCTTATATTTTTTGCTAAGAGTGAGAATAGACTGGCAAAAGTCCACTACTCTCCTAATAGATTCCAGAGCAAGTAAATGTTACAGTGTTCATTTGAAAACGCTTTTTAGGGGCGCCTGGGTGGCTCAGTCGGTTAAGTGGCCGACTTCAGCTCAGGTCACAATCTCGCGGTCCATGAGTTCGAGCCCCGCGTCGGGCTCTGGGCTGACGGCTCAGAGCCTGGAGCCTGCTTCCGATTCTGTGTCTCCCTCTCTCTCTGCCCCTCCCCCATTCATGCTCTGTCTCTCTCTGTCTCAAAAATAAATAAAACATTAAAAAAAATTAAAAAAAAAAGAAATGCTTTTTATTACATCAATATAATATGAGTTGGATAAAGATTGTTGTAAAATGTAAGAAGGCTGTTAGCAGTTGTATCAAGAATTAAAATACTGGGGCGCCTAGGTGGCTCAGACAGTTAAGCATCGGACTTCAGCTTGGGTCATGATCTCAAGGTTCCTGGGTTCAAGCTCCCAGTCAGGCTCTGTGCTGATAGCTCAGAGCCTGGAGCCTGCTTCAGATTCTGTGTCTACCTCCCTCTCTCTGCCCTTCCCCTGCTCATGCTCTATCTCTCTCTCAAAAATAAATAAACATTAAAATGTTTTTAAGGAAAATAATTAAAATACTATTTTTAAAGCAAAATTTCATTTTAAATCATGCATGGCTCTTTCACAACTATCATAAATGTTTCTGTATGGGAAGACAATTCGATGGTGTTTGCATCTTAGAACTTTGTTAATTTAAATGTATTATATTTTATCTTTCTTGTCAAATTTACATAAATTTATTCTTATTTGATTGCCTGCTCTGGACGCTACCTAAATAATTAATTAAGCTCCATCTGATAGTGAATCAAGTGGGTTACAGTTTTTATATTTCTGTGTGATTCTGTGTACATTGATTTGCTTAGACAGATTGAGATTTTCTCCATAGTTAATATACAAATATTCTGTGTTTATTTTTATAATGCTATATATTATAGACTGCCTAGATATTGAAGAATTTTATGATCCAGTTGCCTGTATTGGTGGTTATATATACTGCATAGTTCTACTTATTTAGTTCTGATATGGATTTGGAATAAATAAGACCGCCAACACCACCTTTAATCATCTAGAGGATATTTAGATAGTAACGATCTAGATAGTGTATTAGTCACAGTCTCCATAAACAGAATCAATAAGATGCATAAATATATAGAAAGATTTATTGAAGGAATTGACTCATGTGTTCTGTTAAGGCCTTCAAATGATTGGAGGACGCCCAACACATCACGGAGAGTAATCTGCTTCAATTCAGTCAACCAATTTAAATGTTAATGTCATTCTTAAATATCCTCATAGACACATCTAGAATAACGTTTGGCCAAATGTCTGAACACCCAATGCTCCAGTCAAGTTGACACGTAAAAGCCACCATCACAGATAGTAGTCTCTTTATTGTTTCTAAAGTAGCATATTACTTTGGATATTAGTAAGACTGTAAATGATCTTTTATCTCTGATTGATATTAGATTCTCAAACCATGTGCTGCTTCTGTCTTTTGACAAACGATACCCTGCCATCATGATGAGGCTATTAGAATTATTTCAAGTTATTTTCGTGAAAATGACAGTAATACCTTTTAAAAAATTACCATTATTTATGAAGTGTTCACATGTAGCAAAGGAAAAAGATTTGTTTTATAGTACTTATTCCAAAAAGGAGATATAGGACTCTACAGATTGAATTTATTAGGGGGATGATTTTAACTCAGTGTAGGCAACTGCCATCTAAAACTAGATACAAGCAGCAAGGGAGACATTTATCAAGAATTATAGAAACCTGGTCATGGGGCTTAAATGTACATGGGGGGACCACGCACCAATGTCTGTTTTTGGAACTGGTTCCAGGGCCCGGTAGAATGTTGTTCTTTACCACATCACTTTCTACTCTTCTAACAATGGTAAGATTAAATATCTGAAAGATAGATTTCTAGTATCTGGTTTCAAATTTATAAAACACAAATCCTAGCTGTTGGGCAAAGAGCAAATCAGATATTAAGTGAACTATTTTTAAGATTACAAAACTGGAATTTGGTATGCCATCACAATAACAAACAGCAACACCTAATTTCCAGAGTGTCCTTATGGGGCCGTGTCTCTCTGAAGCATCTTACATACTCAGCAAACTTTGCAATATTTCCTTGAGGTAGGAATGATCAGCCCCATTTTAAAATGAGTAAATGAAGTCTCACAGGTACTATGTAAAGTATCCAAAGTCACAAATTCACATAGGCAAAACGTACTGGTGGTGCAGTGTTATATGAAATTGGACAAACCTCTTAGCAATACTTGGAGAAAATCATTTTACAATCGATGAAGTTTAGTTATCAAGGGCATCAGGTCTTATTTTGTGCAGACCCTTACAGAATATCCATTAGTGGTCTTCCAAGTTTCATTCACGTCTCTGAAACTTTTGGGGAAAATTATGCTTTGTGTGTGCATTTGTGCTTCTCTCAGGAGAGATTGCATATATTTTTGCAGATTTATCCTCAGGGCCTTGGATCTGCACAAAATTGAAAGCCACAGAATTCTGTTAAAATGTGTTCATTTGGCAGAAGAGGCAACGAACACCTGAAGTGGTTACGGTACGTGACAACATTTAAAAACAGATCCAGACCTAGAAGAAACGGCCAACATCAGGATTGCAGTAGGGAAAATACAAGATGAGCCTGTAGTATTTTGTATCATCAGAAAATAAGAAGTAAAAAGATGTATTAAAAAATGGGTCATATTAAGGTCCACAGAGAGTAATCTGAAAGACCTCCCAATGGAAAAACTAGAACATTCTGAACAACAAAATGAATAACACAGTATTGATTTATAGTTCAAAGTATACAGTAAATATTTGTGAATCTGTACTGATATAAATAAATAATTCAATTAATCAATGGGGGAGAACAGGAAATCTTCCTTAAAGAATTCCACACAATACATAGAGAAACTCTCTCCTCCTGAGAGGTGAAATATAATTCCTTGCCTCTTGATTATAGGCTAGACTTAATTACTCACTTTGAAAGAACAGAGTATACAAAGGGAAAAATAGTGACTGGGATAGAGAAAATGGCAAACACTGCCTTAACCAAGTGATCAAGGTTAACATCACCAGTAATAAGTTACATTGATGTCACATCCCTTCTAATACAATGTGAGGAGATAGGCACACACAGCATCTTGGCGGTAATTTTCCCCCAAAATCCATAACTCCAATGTAATAAAAGAAATAGACAAACATAAATTGAAGAACTTTCTACAAAATACCTCTCAATACTCTTCAAACTCACAAGGTCATAAAAAAATCAAGAAAGACTGAGAAACTATAGTAGTTCCAAGGAAACTGGGACACTAAAAGGAATGTGGCATCCTATATTGAACACTGGAGCGAAAAACAGCATGAATGGAAAAAAATTGTTGAAATCTGAATAAAGTCTGTAGAATAGTAGTAATAATGTACCAATGTTAATTTCTTAATTTGGCAAGTGGCTATAGTAATGTAAGATAATTTAAGGAATTTTTAA
Source organism: Panthera tigris (assembly GCF_018350195.1). NCBI lineage: Eukaryota > Metazoa > Chordata > Mammalia > Carnivora > Felidae > Panthera > Panthera tigris. The sequence continues at coordinate 26,156,173 of NC_056670.1, forward strand.
AATTAATTTATTTATTTTAAGAGAGAGTGTGAGCAGGGGAGGGACAGAGAGAGAGAGAGAGAGAAAGAAAGAGAGAGAGAGAGAGAGAGAGAGAGAGAGAGAGAGAGAGAATCCCAAGTAGGCTCCATGCTGCCAGCACAGACCCTGATGCAGGGTCTCACGAACTGTGAGATCATGACCTGAACCAAATTCAAGAGTCAGATGGTTAACCAACTGAGTCACCCAAGCACCACAATATAAGGAGATGTTGAAGGGTATATGAGAATTCGGTTTACTATCTTTGGCTAAAATTTTTTCTGTTAACCTGAAATATTTCCAAAAAGAAATAAAAAATACAAAGCCAGAAGTTCAACCCATATCGATGGTATTTTGCTCCTATATTCTACCCGCCACACCAAATTGAATCTATTAAAATATATAACATGAATAAATATATTTAAAATGGATGTCTATTCTCAGCTTCTCTCTGAGTTCATAAAGCAATCTGAGAAGTGCTATTCTTATTGGCAGAAACGGTCATGGGTATGATAAAACATACACTGGTTACAATGCAAATATCCAAATGTACGGCTTTTTACCAATACTACTAAATTATAATAAAAGGATATCTGCAGAAAATCTCTTTGATAAATTCTACTTCAGTGCTTCTTTTTCCCTTTTATAAAAAGTTTTATGATGACAGATTACTTGTTTATATGCCATGAAAAGATGCACTGTTTACATCACCTAAATAATAATGCCAGGTCATTACAAATAAATGAAGTTTAGTTCTTATGATTCTCATTTGCTGGATATAGCCATTGGCAAACACAGAGGATATGATCTGGTAGTAACTGAGGGCATGAGTAGGGGACTAATTGGCTTTCAATGGGAGTCCATGGACAAGAACTGGCTATTCTGATTAAGTCAGTAATAATATATTTTTGAGGCACAGAGACTCAGTAAAATGAGATACGGTTCTATTAAACAGTGAGATACATAAATTGAACAATATACATTAGAAGGAAACTGCAGGCGGTATAAAATGTTTGAAAACATAGTTAATATTGTACAGTCATTAACTGAAACTCCTACAAACATTATTTGATACCACAGAAATGTGAAGTTTTCAGTCACATTGTTTTTAATTATTTAAAACGTATCAGATAAGAGCTGAAACAATTTCAGACACAGACATTTTAGGGCTTATTATCACCCCTGAAGAAGTAAAGCAATGTTTCTTCCCAACATTTTTTATGAAGGGAAATGACAGGAAAAGCCTATTATCTTTATGGGTAAAAATATTTCTTCTTTGTCCCTGAATTTAGGATGAGCATGGAGAAGTTAGGTTATATAAACCTATTAAGTAGGTAATGTTTTTTGGTACACATCATTATCTTTTGCTATAAAATTCACAGCTGTTCTTCCAATCTGTATTCAGCAATAGTCTCAAACCATTTTTCAGGTGGAGAAAGAAGTCACTGGATAAGGATATTGTCGAGATCTGTAATCTAGAAATAGAAAATGATGTAACTTTTCATATTACAGTAGATTTAGTAATTGCCTTTGCGTATTTCTAAAATAAAAAAAAATTGTATATTTTTCAATAAAAGAAAAAATAAGTAATTTTTATATTAGATCTTTGTCAGTATTTGTCTGGAACTTGACATTTAGGAATTTCTGTCACTTTTTTATCCATTCCAGTCTTCTATTCTGTTTCTGCCATCCTGTGAAACTAGCCCAGCTTTACCTTTTTTCCTAACATTCTTAACTTCATAAACTATATCTTATCATAAATAATTTTAAAAGCTATTATTGTTTGCATAGGTGGTTTAATTATCCAAAAATTAATGAGGACACAAGAATATGAGAAGAGATCTTCTGGCCTATCTTCAAATCTCTAGACAAAATCGTACCTGAATAGCACTTGAATGATTTAGGACAGATGGTTGTTTCTTATTTCTCAGATAATCGCCATTTTTACATCTTTGATTATTCAACATATTTCATGAACTCCCAAGAATAGTGTTTTTTCCTTGACCAGAACGATTTCTAGCATAATATAATTTAAAAGTTAAGAATCATTCTAGATGATCCCAATAGCATTTGAAGACAGCTGTTTTCCATTACTCCCACTGTTGCTAATTGCAATTTTGAATCAGAAATTCTAGAAGATATTTATCTTTAATTTAACATTGACATTTTGTCATTAAAAAACTGTTTGCATAGTCCAAATTAGCCACAGTCCAAGTTACTATACACAAAATTATCATATACAAAGTACTGTAATAGCTAACTGAATTAGGGCCTGAGAATTAGCTTAATAATCACCAAAAGTCAAAACTGAGAATCTTGATTTCCACTATGTAATTTGAACCCATAAAAAATCCATAGAGAACTAAGAAGCCAATTTTATTATGGGTTTAGGTATTCCATTTCCTACTGATTTTTAAAACATATATTCAGAATTTAGGCTCTGCATTTCCCCCTTGGTAGTTATTCAAGTAGTTCTTATTTCAAAGCATTTTATATATCAATAATACTTTTTAAATATAATTGATGTTTCTAATTAGAGAGTCATATTAAGCCCAGTCATATATATAAAATGGATAAAACATTTCTATTAGTGCTTATTGATGAGTATCTCAGTGCCTTCTAAATGTAAAGCAGTATTTGTGTGCTACACTGGTAAATATAGTAGATAAAGCCCAAATCACACTTAAAGACTGTAAAAAATTAATGAAATATGCATAACTAACTATAACAAAAGTAAGCAGTGCACAATAAGCAATATTTTTTAAATGCTATACAGGCTCAAAGAAGATAGATATTGCATGAATTTGTGTGTGTATGCAAAATGTTTTGCATATATTTGTGTGGGGGGATCCCTTTCTATCAGATCCCTTTCTATCAGAAAGGGATCAGATGAAGATATTCTTTAGAATTAGATCTTTTTTTTTATGTTTTTTTTTTTTAACGTTTATTTATTTTTGAGACAGAGAGACAGAGCATGAACGGGGGAGGGGCAGAGAGAGAGGGAGACACAGAACCAGAAGCAGGCTCCAGGCTCTGAGCCATCAGCCCAGAGCCCGACGCCGGGCTCGAACTCATGGACCGTGAGATCGTGACCTGAGCTGAAGTCGGACGCTTAACCGACTGAGCCACCCAGGAGCCCCTAGAATTAGATCTTGGAAGGTCATTATGGATTTTAGAAATAATAGTTAGAGGAAGAGTCTTTTAGTGGTACAATAATCACAAAGCATTCATGATACATCACACCAGTAAGAGAATGGGTAAAAATCATACAATCATTTCAATACAAGCAGAAAAAGCATTTCACAACACACAACATTCATTTATGATTAAAAAAAACCTCAACAAAGTAGGTTTAGAGGGACATACCTCGACATAATAAAGGCTTTATGTGAAACACCCACGGCTAACATCATATTCTACGGGGAAAAACAGAGAGCTTTTTCCCTAAGGTTAGGAGCAAGACAAAGCTGTCCACTCTCGGTGTGCCCGGTGGCTCAGTGGATTAAACGTTTGACTCTTGGTTTCGGCTCAGGTCATGATCTCATGGCTTCATGGGTTTGAGCCCTGCATCGGGCTCTGCAATGGCAGCATGGAGCCTGCTTGAAATTTTCACTCTCTTCTCTCTCTGCCCTTCCCCCACTCATGCTGTGTCTGTCCCTCTCAAAATAAATTAATCAATTAAAAAAAAAGAAAAGATGTCCACTCTCATCACTTTTATTCTACATAGTACTAGAAGTCCTCCCACAGCAATTATAAATAAATAAATAAATAAATAAATAAATAGCTAGCTAGCATTGGTAAGAAAGAAGTGAAGTTTTCACTATTTGCAAATGACATGACGCTGTATACAAACAACCTTAAAGACTCCATGATAAAACTACTAGAATAATCAATGAATTTAGTAAGGTTGAAGAATACAAAATCAATATATGAAAATCTGTTGCATTTCTTTTTTTTTTTAAAGTTTTATTTATTTTTGAGACAGAGAGAGACAGAGCATGAACAGGGGAGGGTCAGCGAGAGGGAGACACAGAATCTGAAACAGGTTCCAGTCTCTGAGCTGTCACACAGAGCCCGACGCGGGGCTCGAAATCACCGACGGTGAGATCGTGACCTGAGCCGAAGTGGGCCGCTTAACCAACTGAGCCACCCAGGCGCCCCTACATTTCTATGCACTAGTAATGAAACAGCAAAAAGAGAAAATAAAAAAAAATACCATTTGCACCTGCACTAAAAATAATAAAATAGCTAGCAAAAACTTAACCTAAGAGGTGAAAGACCTATACTCTAAACACTCTAAAACATTGATGAAAGAAATTGAAGAAGACAGAAAGAAATGGAAAGACATTCCATGCTCATGGATTGGAAGAAGAAATATTATTAAAATATCTATACTATCCAAAGCAATCTACAGATTTAATGTAATCCCCAGCAAAACACCAATAGCATTTTTCACAGAACTAGAACAAATAATCCTACAATTTGCAAGGAACCACAAAAGACCCCAGACAGCCAACGCAATCTTGAGAAAGAAAAGCACAACTGGAGGTATCACAATTCCTGACTTCAACTTATATTACAAAGCTGTAGTAATCAAAACAGCATGATGCCAGCACAAAACATAGACAAATAGATACATGGAAAAGAATAGAAAGCCGAGAAATTAGCCCATAGTTATATAGTCAATTAATCTATGACACAAGAGGCAAAAATATGCAATGGGGAAAAGTCTCCTCAACAAATGGTATTGGGAAAATGGGTCAGCTACATGCAAAATAATGATTATAGACCACTGTCTTACACCATGCAAAAAAAATTAACTCAAAATGGATTAGGGAGGGATCTAAATGTGAGAACTGACCATAAAAATCCTAGAAGAGATCACAGCAGTAATTTCTCTGACATTGGCCATAGCAACATCTTTCTAGATATGTCTTCTGAGGCAAGTCAAACAAAAGCGTAAATAAACAGGACTGCATCAGAATCAAAAAACACTGAGTGATATGTGGAGCTACTGAATTACTATATTTTAAGCTTGAAACTAATTTAACACAATTAACTACACTAGTAGTACAATTAAAAAATAAAGGAAGGGGCTTGTAGCCCAACTGAAAAATAAGGATAAAGATGTGTAAAAACAATAATTAAGTTGTGGTAGGTGGTGAACTTCAGGTAGCTTGGCCAGTTAGGAAGTTATTGTGGTTGTATCCGTTGGAAATAATGAAAGCTTTGAAAAAGGTTAGCACAAGTAAAAATAGATATAACACTACAAGTGGCACAGATATCTTTCTAACTTTAAGGGAAAATATAGGAGAGAGAATATATCTTTTCAAATTTTGTTAGCAGAATAGAACTGCAAATCACATTGCTGTTTCAACATATACTTATGACTTCCAAAACTGTAACCTCAATCTAGACATTTTTCTTGGTCTTGGAAATGATTAGACATTTTTACCTGAATATTTCATAGACAACTCAATCTAAATACGATTAACGCTTAACACCATCATCCTCTTCCTATATCAACTTTCCATCTCTCTACTACCTAATATGTTTTAATTCACTTTTCTGCAAGTTTTGCAGTTTAGTAGCAATAGTAATTTTTAAATAATAAAGCTACTGTCATTTAAATTCCCATAAAATGTCTTTAATTTGGCAAATGCACTCTACTAACATAGACTGGTAGAATATAATTTCCTCAAGACCAGAGATTCTTTACTGTTGCATGTGTGTAAGGCAAATACCTGAAGCTGACAATGAAGACAGACTAATATTTTTTTTTTCACTTGGAAAGGCTTTCTTTTTAATAAAAACATGTTGTTTATCTGTTTTGGAGCACATGACTCTAACTTGCCTTTGGTGGTATGTATGTGCGTGTGTGTATATGTGTGAGCATATAAAATGAACAAACACCTTTTTGTGGACATATGAACATATGTGTTCATACATATATTTAACATAATTTATGAAAGTAATGAATTAAATATCATTAATGAGATGAGAATCAATTATAGAAACTTCAGTGACATCATATCTGCCTACATTTTTATGGCTGCTTACTGATTATGATAGTAAATGCATTTACAAATATGCTATCATTGCTCTATACATAGCTGCTTTTGTGAAGTATACTTCATATCAAAGATATTATGGTTATGAGTTTATGTTCTTTTTTGGGGGGGGTTGTTTTTTATTACTTTCTATTTCAAGTTTTAATTGAAATTTAGGGCAACGCACCCCAATGTTTATAGCAGTATTATCAATAATAGCTAAACTATGGGAAGAGCCCAAATGCCAAAAAACTGATGAATGGATAAAGAAGATGTGGTATATACATATATACAATGGAATATTACTCAGCCATCAAAAAGAATGAAATTTTGCCATTTGCAAGATGGATGGATCTAGAGTGTATTACGCTAAGCAAAATAAGTCAGTCAGAGAAAGGCAAATACCATATGATTTCACTCATATGTGGAATTTAAGACACAAAACAGATGAACAAAGGGGAAGGGGGAAAAAAGAGAGAGGGAAGCAAACCATAAGAGACTCTTAACAAACTGATGGTTGATGGAGGGAAGGTGGGTGGGGAATGGGCTATATGGGTGGTGGGTATTAAGGAGGGCACCTCTTGGGATGAGCACTGGATGTTCTATGTAAATAATGCATCACTAAATTCTACACCTGAAATCATATTTACCATATATGCTTTCTCTTTTTTTAAGTTTTTACTTAGATTACAGTTAAATACAGTGTAATATTAGTTTCACATGTATGATATAGTGATTTAACACTTCCAAACATCACCTGATGCTCATCACAACACATGCACTCCATAATCCCTATCACCTATTTAACCCATCCCCCCCACCTATACGCCCCCTCTGGTGACCATCTGTTTGTTCTCTATAGTTAACTGTTGGCTTCTTGCTTTCTCCTTCTCTTTCTCTGCTTTCCTTTTGCTCATTTGTTAAATTGCACAAACAAGTGAAATCATATGGTATTTGTCTTTCTCTGACTGACTTACTTCACTTATATGAGCTTTATGTTCTGAGTCAGAACTTTTCTCCATCTCCAAAAAGTTTTAGGCTATTATCATTTCCCTCTATGTCTCCTCAGTAACATGCTAAGCAGGCATATTTTAGTCAAATACATCCATAGTGAAAAGTACTAAGTGATTTACTCCAGTAGATCTCAGAGGGCTGATCCTACCTACCCCCAGGGACAATTTTGAATATTTGTGTCTTTTGAAAGAGATGTGCCTGAGAATTTACATATAGCAATGCATATGATTTTAATATGAATTACTCTTCTCATACTCATTTTCAAGTTTGAGTTATACATTGTATTGACATCTTATTGGCTTTCTGGAGATATAAATAAGTACAGTAAAATTCGGTATACACTTTGATGATTTCACAAATGTATAGTTAGATAACCTCTGACAAAATCATGAATGAGCATAGATGTCACCTCAGAAGTTTTCCTCATGCACCTTTCCTAACAACCTCCTCCCTCACCTCTGCTCCCTGGCAATCACTGATCTTTTGTCTGCCATAAAGCATAGTATTTCACAGCACTTGTGATCTCAGTTATGTTAGAAAAGTTGCATATCTACTGAGCTTTGTTTCTGTATCCACAATTTGCATTTCCCCATTTTAAAAATGGTAATAATGATATTTGCTCTTTGAGCTTATAAGAATTGATGAAAATAATGCATGTAAAAACTTAACTTAGAGCTTCACTCATGTCCTGAAAATGTTAGAGAAACCAAAATTTCTGCCAATTATTATTTTTAGTTAGCATTGCTAATAGTAGCATTATTTCACTATTATCACCATTTTACTGACAAGGAAAGCAAGATCTGGTGAGTTTAATTGAAAGTATGTAGTGGCCAGTCCAGGTTCTAAAACCAAATCTTTTGACTACCAGCCCAATCTTTCCCTCTATAATGACAACCACACTGACCTTTTGCCAGTTAAATTTCGTGTATTATCTTTGGAAGAGATTCTTGAAATTTGTCTCTGGTGTCAGAACCTTTACTATTTGCCTCCCTCATTTTAAAATGCATTTAAGTTGAGAAAAAACCTGATGATGAAGCTTGTCATTGATGGACTTTTAAATAAAAATTGAATTGTTTCATAGGAAAAGTGATTAATTCAAGTATTATAGGTTTCCTTGAATATCTTTGAGGAGAAGAGAGGAATAATGAGTTTAGACACAAAATTTCTTTCCTTAATCATTTTAAGAGAATTAGTTGTCTTCTAGTATCTGGCTTCTTCCAAGAACAAGACATATTCTTAAAGACTGATCTGGTATTAAGAGATCACACTGATATTACAGTGTATTTGAATTTATACAAGTTGAGAAGATAATTTGGTATCATCACAGATTACAGCTCTGATTTTATGGATTAGCCTAATAAAACATTTAAGAACAAATGCTTCTGGAGATAAATATATTTTAGCATATCAAGACTAAAAGCGTCTAAACATTTATTTTGCTTTTCCTAATTAATTTTATTATAAAGCACTAAATGCCAATTAGAAATATATGTTAATAATCTATCAAAATTCTAGATGTTGCTGCGGCTTGGCATAATTCTGTCACCAAAGCATAAAAACTGTAGAAAAGGAAACTGTCTCTTTTACACTGTGTTCCTCACAACTGTTTTCTCCATTTTCAATTTCACGTCTATCCAATTCATCTCAATACTTTAATCTTCCTGTACGTTTGAGTTGATTACCTTTAAATTTCATTCTACGCTAAAATTTGGTGACTTCTCTGAAAATACTGTTCTTACCGCTCCCTTACTCCAAAACAGGTTATTTGCTTCCTAATCTTAACAGCTTTAAATCTAATCTCCTCTCACTGCCTTTCAAAGCCACCCATGTGTATCCCACTCTTACCTAATCAATTTTATTTTTAACTCCTCCAAAATGTACCATATGCTTGGATATTGCCAGTGTCACTGCTGTTGCATAAATAGCTTACCATCATGTTGCCTTCCTATCAAATCTCTTTTACTAAGAGGAATACTCCAGTAGTGCTCTAGGTTCTCTGTCTACTTGCTGACAGTTGCCCCGTTAATTATAATTTAATGCTTCCTTTTTAAAAACTTTTTTTAATTTGTGTATAGTTGACACGCAACGTCACATTTGTTTCAGGTGCACAGCATAGGAATCCATCGTCTCTATACATTATGCTACGCTCACCACAAGCATAGCTACAGTCTGTCACCATGCAACCCTGTTACAATATCATTGACTATATCCCCTGTGCTGTGCCTTTTATTCCCATGACTTACTCATTCCATAACTGGAAGCCTGTATCTCCCTCCCTACTTCACTCATTTTGCTGATGGGAAAATGAGAAATGAGAACCCAACCCCTTCTCACGGGTTGCCATCAGTTTGTTTTCTGTTTTTATAGGTATGGTTCTAAGACTTTGACTTTATAATTACTCTACCTTATACATTTTTTTTTTTTTTTAGTAGAAGGGGTGGTGATATGGAATGCAGTGGCTGATCACGAGCAAGAGTTATTGAAAATACAGTCTTGGTTTAGTTATACCTAGGAATCTAAACAGTTAATCCAATTGTAGTCTGTAGTCTCAAATCATATTAGTTCATCTACTGGTTTCCCTAAAAGAAAGATGTTCTCAGGCACCTGATGCTTCTTTTTTCTTTCTTTTATTTTTTTCCCCAAATATCTGCTTCTTTTATCTAATTGCTTGTGCATCATCTTCTTATGCAATATTAAATCCATTTAAATCTTTTATCGACTATTACCTTTCCAACATTATTTAGACTATACCATAAATAGTTTATTCCTGTCACTTGACAAGTGTTGTTGCCTTTTATTGGTAAAAAATAATAGAGGAACGTTTACTTTTTCTTCTAAACTATACTATAAGGTACTTCACTTCACAGGCTTCAGCTCATACTCCATAGATTAATAGGTGCTTTTATACATTTAGGCTTGATTTTACTTTTACATCAATTTATAATTAGTAGTTCAGTTATTAATTTTGTCATATATTTGCTGACTTATTTTTCACTTGTTCTTGTATTATTTATTGCTTTACAGTCTCAGAATCTTGAAAGTAAAGATAATTTAAGATCTTCCTATATTGCTTTGAAGACGGATGTTATGCATGCATTTGGAACTTAAAAAAATCCTTGGCAGCTGATTGATTGAATTAAGGATGAGTTATCTAACTGCAAATGGGATCTTAAGAACATCCAATTAAGCTTTTTGCTAGAGCTTTACATTTAAGTTTTGAGTTATTATTTTGAGACGGACTTCTGTAGAGGACTAGTATTTTCATTTCTAAAATAATATAATGATTATTAATTGGCCTGAGTCTAAGAACATTAAATTAAGTGTGTTATTGGAAACATTTATCTGTCCACCCACAACACAACAGTCTTGGGTGGAAACCACATAAAAAAATGTGCTTTTATTAACTCACTCCATCTTCCTTCATAAGGCCATTATAGCTCTTTACTCCTTTATGACATTCCATAGGGAATTTATTCCTTACTCTTTTTATTCTTCTCAAATATCTTAGCTTGTCTCCATCTTTTTCATATGACTTTGCTTCTAATTTCACAAAGACACAAAACTTGTCAGTTATTAACACTCTTTTAAAAAAATTTGTTTATTCATTTTTGAAAGACAGAGAGCACAGGCGGGGGAGGGGGGGGGAAGGAGAGGGGGACAAAGAATCTGAAGCAGGCTCCAGGCTCTGAGCTGTCAGCACAGAGCCCTACACAGGGCTTGAACTCACGAACCGCCGGATCATGACCTGAGCCAAAGTCGGACGCTCAACCGACTGAGCCACCCAGGTGCCCCTAACACTCTTATATTAGACATGTTTGCCTTTGACTTTGTCTGTATGTTCAACCATCCTAACGTCTATCCAAGTCAGAGAAAGTAATATTCAGACTTATATCAAACAATTTCACTTTTATCTTTAATCTTTATCTCAATCTCTTCAGAAATATGCAACATTCTTATTTCACTAAATATCCTCTAATATCTTTTGGTACATTTGTTTCTTCCTCTCTGCATATAAATATGTTTAAAATTTATCCTTCCACAAAGTATGTCATTTTCACATTTAATTTCTTTGACATGCCATCACATACTTCTCCAAAAGTTTTATGAATGAAGATCATTACCTCCTATTCACTCAGTGTTTTATTTTAATTTGAATTTTGACCTCATTATCACACTGAAAATATTCTTGCTAAATTTCTACTGTAAAAATTGAATGAGCATTCTTTAGACTTCAGTTTTCTTGGTTTCATGGCAAAATTTGTTGCTGTTGACCATTTTATTGCTTCAAAGAGTTGTTTCACCCTTAGTTTCTGGGAAAATTTTCCCTTTGCACACACACTGTATACCTCTGGCCACCTGTTCTCAATCTGTTCTGTGAATTCCTGTTTGCTATGCATTTCATAAGACTTAACACTCTGGAAATTCTAAATTGTATTATATATTTTATAGTGTGTTCTTAACACACTATACTCCTCCTGGGAATTGATGTACATCCAGGAAGCAATTACAGTCGATGTTTATAATAGCCAAATAAATTTTATCTCACTTACAAACACTAATGGATTAATAGATTTTCTTTATTTCACTTACATTAAAAACCGATACACAATCAAAACTGTAAATATCTGTTCAATCTCTTAAGTCCTAAGCATTTAATATCTACTGCAACATTTTAGATGTTCACTATAGCTTGTTGGAAACTTTTTAATAGTCTTTATCATCATACTCTTTACTTCTCCCATCTCATTTCGCTTCAATCTAGCCCTCTTCTGCTGTAAGAGTAATTCTTCCTACATCCAAATCTGATCCTGCTGTCTCACCAGCTCAATCTCCTATGGCTTCCTAACCTCACCTTCCATACTATGCAGATCCCAACTGCATTTAGCTCTTTCATGCTTCTGTGCTTTGGCCGAAATGCTCTCCCTCCTCTTAGGTGAAGCTGTCCTTGAGACTCCCTATCTGTTCCTTCTCCTATATTCCCCTACTCTTCATTTGCAGCATTTAAGCAAAAAATATTGTAATGCTATAAGGTTATAGTATTACAATGTATATTATGTCCATAGGCTTTCAAGTCTCATAAAATACATTCTTTATATCTGAGTGCTATTTATTTTGATCCATAAATGTGAAATAATACTATGAATGATATTGGTTATAGTGACAGTTTTAATCAGCAAATACTAAAAACTGAAAACACAATTACTGTTATGAAGAGTGGTCTTTATAGTCTTTTAATTCTAAAAATGAATAAAAAAAAATGGTCCAAATGTTTGAGAAGCAAGTGCATTAGAAAAATAAGCCTGGATTGAGAAACAGGACACTTGAGTTAGTCATGTCTTGCCCTACTAATTTACTGTGTGACTTCTAGAAAATTACTTCTCCTTACCCAACCTGAGCTCCCTCCTCTGTAAAATGATGGATTTTTACTAAATAACTGAGAAGATTTTTTTTCTTTTTCATTTAAAATGAAAGCATGTTTTGGCATAATTATCACCCTATCCAGAAATGTTCATTTATAAGGAAGCTTAAAACATATTCCCAATAGTACTCAATTTTCATGTTTCCTAATAATATTTTCATTCTGTGAAAATTGTGTATTTTATTCAATGAGAAAGAATGACCTCACCCTGGTTTTATGTCTGACTCTATCCAGAATGATGTTTTATAAAATATAAAGGCATGAGATGACAGACTCCTTAGATGGCACATAATCTATCTTAGAACAAAGTAGATGTTCAGGCCTGCCTTTATTTTCTTTGGCAATGAAAAGGTCAAAATATTCAGAATTATCTTTAATATTTTTCTAACCAGATACCATCTTTTTTCATATGTCATGCAATTGTCTAACCATGAAGCTTTATAATTCAACCACGTTAGTCTGATAAAACAACTCACATGCTATTAATCTAGATTCCATTTGGCTGCCTTTTTGTATTTTCTGTGTTCCTCACATTTCAACAAACATGAATCACGAGTCTAATGACAGAATAAAAAAATAGAATAACAAAGGGCTTATGGACTGAGTGTATTGGTTTTAAGTTGTAATTATTTTGTCACTCATTTTTGTTATAATATTTTTCTAATAGTCACTGAGATACAACTTGTCATATACATACATTCAACCTAATATCAGGTAGAAAGGAAGGTTTTTTTTAAATCATAATGCCTGATAAAATCAGGCAAATACTGAAATGCTGAACTACAAATACTGAAAACTATACCCATTACATATAACCTGGCTTTGCCCTTTGTCATCCAACACTGCTTACTTTTAAGGAATAATCAAGGTAAATGTCTCAACTAAAAATAGCAAACAAGATAGGTTAATACTGATACAAAAGAATACTTTGTGAAAGAATACATGGGATACAAGGGTAACTGTTGATAATAGACATTTATTAAGGATTCTTTTATAGATAGTTTAGACCCGGCTTTGAATACACATATAGTCACTGTCCTCCAAGAAATTATAGTTTAAGATGGTAGTCATTAGATGGAGAAATAGAAAAGGAAAAAAAAATGTATTAGGAAACATTTACCTGATACTTATTCATGTTATTTATTTAATGATTATATCTTTCAGGAGTTAGAAGAAATATGTCAATAAGGTGAGAACAGGGAAAATAGCAATGATATCCTCATATCCAAATATGAGAAATATAAAGTCTTCCCAGATAATTTTAGAAAGCATTCATGCCAGAAATAATACATTGGAAATTTTTAACTACAGAAAAGGTAATAATAATGTTCTAAATACCTGGAAACACTATGGAGTGCCAAATAAAGAATAAGAATTTATGAATGATTTTTGACTGACTGAAATGAGTGAAATATAGTGAATTCATGACTATAATGTTATTTCACAAACTATGTAATAATTTATCTTAATAAGAAGCGTCTGCAGAGTGAAGGAATCAACAAAACTAAAAGACAAACTATGGAATGGGAGAAGATTTTTGCAAGTAATATATCTGATAAAGGTCTAGTATCCAAAATATATGAAGAATGTCTAAAACTCAATACCGAAAGAGTGAATAAACCAATTAAAAAATGAGCAGAAAACATGAACAGACATTTCTCCAAAGAAGACATGCAGATGGCCAATAGACACATGAAAACATGCTCAACATCACTGGTCATTAGGGAAATACAAATCAAAACTGCGTGAGATATTATCTCACATATGTCAGAATGGCTAAAATAAAGAATTCAAGAAACAACACTGTTGATGAGGATGTGGAGAAAAGGGAACCCTTGTGCACTGTTGGGATTGCAAACTGGTGCATCCACTCTGGAAAACACTATGGAAGTTCCTTAAAAAACTAAAAATAGAACTACCCTACAATCCAGCAATTTCACTACTAGGTATTTATCCAAAGAATACAAAAACACTAATTCAAGGGAAACATGCACTCCTATGTTCATAGCAAGATTATCTACAATAGCTAAATTATGGAAACAGCCAAACTGTCCATCAACCGATGAATGGATACAGAAGAGATGGTCTATATATACAATGGAATGTTAGTCATAAAAAGAATGAAATCTTGCCACATTCAAGGGGATGGATGGAGTTAGAGAGCATAAGTTCAAGTGAAATAAGTCATCAGAGAAAAACAAACACCATGATTTCACTTATATGTGGAACTTAAGAAACAAAACAAATCAGCAAAGGGGAAAAAAAGAAGAGGAGAGACAAACCAAGAAACAGACTGTTATCTACAGAGAACAAATGGAAGGTTACGAGAGGGGAGACGTGGTGGATGGGTGAAATAGGTGATGGGGATTAAGGAGTGAACTTGTGATGAGCACCAGGTGATGCTCGTGGAAGTGTTGAACTATTATATTGTACACCTGACATTAATATTCAACTGTATGCTAACGAGAATTTAAATAAAAACTTAAAAAAATTATTCTTAAAACTTAGCGTAATTATTAAGGAAGTTGACCAGTCTTCCTGGGAAGAGGCCTGAATCACAACAGAGGCATGACGAGAGGAAAAACTGAAGTGAGGTCCAGAGGAGATGAAAAGAGAGTCTGTTCCTGTATTGAAGCCTCCTTATTCAAGCCTCCTCTAGGGAAGATTATAGCATTTGTATGTCCAATGCCTATCACGTTGCCTGTTCACTATTGGCTATTAATTTAAAAATTATTGCTATTGACTACTGTGATCACTAAAGCACACCAGTATTATATGGCTTCTGAGTAATTCTGTAGGTCTTTTCAAAACGGGGATTGTAAAAGTGGAATTACACTCGTTTTAATTTGCAATCAGTTTTCTTTATAGTAAACCGAATGTATTCGAATGACAATAGAGGGAAAATTTGTGAGATATTAATCATCACTGTCTACAAGAAGCAACCACTTTGAGTATTTTTCATTGTTTTACTAAGGTATTCACCTATGTATTTCTCAATAACCTGCTTAAATATGAATCGCTTTATTTGTTAGTAGTAGTAATTAGATCATGACAATTTTCACCATGGAAGGTAAGAATTGTGCTGTTTTAAAATTATTATTATTATTATTATTTTAATGTGTATTTATTTTTGAGAGAGAGAGAGAGCAAGCAGGGGAGGGGTTAAAATAAAAGGGAGACAGAGAGTCCAAAGCAGGCTCTAGCACAAAACCCCATGTGGGGCTCAAACCCATGAACCATGATCATGACCTGAGCTGAAGTTGGATACTCAGCTGACTGAGTTACCCAGGCATCCCAAATCATCATTTTTAATTATAACTTTTAAATCTATTTTCAATGGTTACATTTTATTGAAATATTACAGAGAAGTCACATAGTGTTGTATACATACTACTTCTTGGGGTTAATAATTACTCAAGTTTTGGTTTTATAAGTTTTTTTTTTTTCTAAAAACATAAATACCCTCTCAATACGTTCACCATGGGATGATCTTTAAAGTCTATTTTTCACCCTTGGGCAATATGTCTCCCAGGGCTTTTTTCTTTTTCTTTTTTTTTTTTTTCTTTGTTTGTTTATTTATTTTGAGAGAGAGAGCAAGAGCAGGGAAGTAGCAGAGGGAGAGAGAGAGAGAGAGAGAGAGAGAGAGAGAGAGAGAGAATCCCAAGCAGGCTCTGTGCTGTCAGTGCAGAGCCCAACTTGGGGCTCACTCTCATGAATCATGAAATCCTGACCTGAGCTGAAATCAAGAGTCAGACACTTAACCAAATGAACCCCCAGAGCTTCTTTCTTGAATGATTTTTTTTTCTCTAGGCTTGCTATATCATTGCTATTCTGTAACCTGTCTTCATCAATATCTTGTAAATCCTTTAAGTCCTTTTTTTTTTTAATTTCCTGTTTCTTGATTCCCTTGACTCACTCTTTCTTGATATATTCTCTTGTTTCTGTAACCTGCATCCATTCTGTAGTTTTTTAGGAATGAAAACAAGAAAAGATGAATGGATTAGTTAGAGGCCTTGTAGGAGAGACAATTTTGGAACTTTGAAAATAATGGGGAAATTATGGAGCTGTGTGTAAGGTTAAAGAACCAGCAAAGATTGCTGATGTAAGCATCAACTAGCAGCCCCAGAAAATGGTACCGCTTCTTTCCTGAAAGGATTAAAAAATAAAATTGGGTTACTAGAACAAGGAGAAACTTTGGAAGAATGGCTGCCCAACGCCATCTATAACTTTAAATTTTTTTTAATGTTTATTCATTTTTGAAAGACAGAGAGACACAGAGCACAGGCGGGGGTGGGGCGGAGAGAGAGGGGGACACAGAATTAGAAGCAGGCTCCACGCTGTCAACACAGAGCCCTTTGCAGGGCTCAAACTCACAAACCGCGAGATCATGACCTGAGCTGAAGTCAAGCTCAACCGACTGAGCCACCCAGGTGCCCCTCTATAACTTTAGAAGAAAGCAGTCACTTCCATGATCCTAGTACCCAAGCAGAGAGGAACTAGAAGGTCAGAGAGAAATATCTTAACTTTTCCCTCCTTTCCTGATCCCTATCTGGTCCCTCCCATTGGCTAAACCCAACCAGAATCCAAAGGGAAATAAACCTAGATGATTGTGCCCTTGGAAGACAGACTACATATGGCACAGAAGAAGGAATAAAAGGGTGAAGAATTGCATTGGGGAACTAAAAGAGAATGACCAATTTGATAGGATTTTTAAAATTATATATAAATAGAAGTTCTAGTATTTTCTTCCTACACCAAGGAAGACACTAAGCATAGTACTTTAGTGAAAATTGTTTTAGAACCCAAGAAGCTGAATATAGAAGTGAGATGAAGTCATTGTGGGAGATCTCTTTCCACCCCAAAACTTTCTTAATGAGAAGTGCTTGTTGCATTTTAATGTGAATCACCAGGGATTTACTAAATTTAATGAATCACCTGGGATTTTACTAAATTGCACATTCTGATTCAATAAATCTGGAGTAGTGACTCAGATTCCATATCTCAAACCAGCTCCCAGATGTGCCAATGTTTCTGATCAGAGAATTATACTTCAAATAACAACTTTCAATAGGACCAAGAGTATCAATTACCTGCCATATCTATTACTTTTAAAATCCTTTAGCCCTGGGCAAAAAAGTTAAGCCTGACAAATCTGTAGGTCTGCCTGTGAAATCAGGAGTTTAACCAGATAATCTCCAAGTCTCTAAAAACAATGAATGTGATTTTGGAAGTATACAGTTTTTTTTTTTTTTAATTTTATAATTTAAATCACAAATTAATGACTTTCCCATATATGACTTTCCCATGATAGGGATTCAGGAAGAAGGAATAATTATGGGACTGTTCACCCATTGTACTATTTCATCTTCTCCATTGTTTCTTTTGTTCCATAGCCATAAGACTACACACACCATATCATATCATAAGGCCTTTTTAAACAAAGATAGAAAGAATATGTCTGCCAGTGGGAATTTTGTCCCCGACTCTGTCTGATAGACTAAAACTATCTTCTTGGACTTTGTGACTTTTTAAAACCCACAATATTCACTTCTGACCACATAAGATTTGTTGTTGAATTAGGTGTTGTCTCTCCAACTCTCACCAAAGTTTTATTTGGGTCTTCCCCATATACACCATCAACAGAGAATAAAACATTCATGTAGATTCTGCTCATGAATGTGGGGAAATGTAAAACTGTAAATTAAGCAAAATGGTAGTGTAGGTCATCCTATGTAAAATATGTATTTCTAAGGAAACTGAGGGAGATAAACAGCAAAATCATGCTTTTGTGTTTTTATTTTGCTAACAGATCATAGACACTTTTACTTCATCAGAGTCCAGAGGTCCAGAAGGGCACCACTAATTCTGATCAAAACCGCTGCCCATTCTCCATCCCAAACTCTTGTCACCTTAATATTCTTATTTGTAATATCAGAGAATTAAATGAGAAGTTAAGCATCCTTTCCTCTCTGAAATGTATATAAGATTTTTACATATCTCTAAATTTGTGCTTCATTTATTTACAGTTAAAAATAAAATATTAGCATATTCAAAAGAAAAAGACATTTAAAAATGATCAGACTTAGATCTAACCTGATCTTGCTAATCACCACTTTCCTTGACCCAAATATCTACTGACTTGCAATTTTAGCTTGTTTTCTTTTTTTTCCTCAAGGTCTTTTATATTTATTTTTAAACATATATAGCAGTGGAGTTTTAAAAATGCAGGTGTAAATTAATCCACTACTTAAGCACATTTTGGAATTTCTCATTATGGTATTTCAAATCACTGTTAATTTGCATGGAGAATAGTCTGCATTGCAGAATATCATTTTGCTGTTAGCAGTAAAGGAAAGGCACATGCTATATATTCTGAATTTGAATAAATTTCCCCCTAAGCCAAACTGAATCTTAAAATTATGTGTTGTCTTTTTATCTGCCTTTTAGAAATAAACCATGGCTGGCAGAAGAAGTAACTTGTCCAAAATCACGGACTTTGTTAGTAATCATTTCTAGACTAGGACTCAGGTATCATGACTCACTATCTGATGTGCTAGTGATTATCCAATGTGTCTACTCAATTTTAGTTTGCCAGCTGTAAGCATACAATAGGCATGCGTACACATGGAATTTATGGCAAAAATAAAACCACTAAATTTTGAACATCTGTTCTTAGCTAGTGTGAGAAAAAAATACTATGTAGAATTATATTTATACAACTTAACACATGCCTCTGTTTGACACTTAATGAAAATATTATTTTATTGTTCTACTTCTAGTTCTTTAATTTAATATATTAATGTCCTAGCTATGTACCAGTATCTGTGATTTGATTGGAATGACAAAATATAGAACTTGGTTTCAGACTGTATGCTCTGGGTGTCCTGCCTAGATTCCAATTATTTAGTTGATGCAGGTATTTCCTGGTACTGCAATTATATCTTCCACAAAGGCTTGAACATAGCAGAGGGAAACTGTCCCAGTGGGAGATGCCTGAGAAGATGCACCCTCTCCCCACTGGATGACCTTTAGCTAATCATTGACTCAGAAGGTAGAGGAATAACCACTTGGCTACCTTATCTCTAAGGTAAGATCACTTTTGTCCTGTAACTCACACTGCAGATTTCCCATAGGATCATATTTATCTAGATTTGTCTTGCAATCATATCGTATTTACCTTTTCTCCAATGCTATCCTGTTTTACTCAATCCCTTCCTCTGAGAGCACCTATCATCTGTTTAAGAATCTCTGTTTCAGACTCTAGTTTTAAGTAACTAATGTCTCAGATGGTGACATGTGACCACTGCTGGAGGAACACAAAGACTTAGATGCATTAAAAGTGACTATAGGGGCACCTGGGTGACTCAGTTCATTTTGGCTCAGGTCATGATTCCAGGGTTAGGGGATCGATCTCCATGTAGGGCTCCATGCTGAGCATGGAGCTCTCTGTGCTCCTCTGTCCCTTCCCTGCCCACATGCTCTCTCTCTCTCTCTCTCTCTCTCTCTCTCAAAAATAAAAATAATAAAATAAAATAAAATATAAAATAAGGTAAAATAAAAACTGACTATAGCAAAGATAAAACTTAAATTGTCTTGACTGAATCAACACACCCACATTAATGGCCTAGCAAAAGATGTGTCCCCATTTCTAAATGTAAACTTTATCTTTTATCTATTCCATTTTCTACTCTTCTTCTATACATGACAACTGGTATTCCATAAAAAAATTTGAGAAACCAATGAAGCAAGAAACAATTTTAAAAAATCAGACTCAGATAAAAGGATATTGGACCTATTGGTCAGGAACTGTAAAATAACTATTACTAATATGTTAAAGTGTTTACAGGGAAAAAAAGTTGGACTATGTGCATGAACAGACGAGGCATTTGAGTAGAGAAGTTATTGAGGGTTGAATAAAATTTCTAGGAAAAAGAATCACTATCAGAGATGAAGAATGATAGATCAGCACATACAGCAAAAGAAAACAAAGGTGAAGTTGAAGACAGATAAATAGGAGTTATCTACACAAAAGAGAGAGAGAAAGAGAAAGGAGTAAAAGAAAAGAAAATGAAACAGAATGAGTATCTAAGAGCTGGAGGACAATATCAAACGTGATAACATTTGTGCAATTTGACTTTCAGAAACAAAGAGAGAGAGAGAGAGAGAGAACCACACAGATCTAAGATGAAAGAACTCCAGGCAAGATTAAAAAAAAAATTCTCATCATTTGTATCAATTCTCCTGGAAACCAAAGTATGCATTCCATTTATGGTGGTCTTGAATGGGAGAAGTGTTTCTGCCCACCTGAAGTAGTAGCAGAACTCTTGTCTAAGAGGTATTCCTACCCCTTGCCTAGAGGCAGGTGGTTCTGCTTCCTCCTCTCCTGCAGAAACACTAGCTCTTTTCTTTAACCGTGAGAACCATAGTGTGTCTTGCTCTTCCTCCAACCCTTGAAGACTCCCTTTCATATGAAAGAAGCATCTCTAGGAATGGGTAGTATTTTTTTCTGGTCTCTAGGAACAAATCGATAACCTCCCACATACCTGTGTCACAAAGGGACTCTCTCTAGTCTCTTGTTTTTCCATCAGTCTCTCTAACAAACACCATTGGAGGCTCTTGGGAAAGAGTTGACAAATGACTATGAGCTTCTCTTGTATTTGACATTCAGTTTCTCTTCTAAACTGACATGCTAAGCTAATCTCAGCCTTTCATGATTTGTGTACGTTTTAGCTGAACTCTTTTCATCTGTTTGTATGGCAGCCCCTTTTCCCACACTCTGACAAATATGGACCAGTTTGTTTATCCTCATCTCCTCTTGGAGAAGTTTGTCACTATTTAGAATTCAGGTATCCTGGGTTACTCGAAACTTTGGCTCTCTAAAGGACTCAAGAAAATTCATGATTTTTGTATGTTTTCCAAATTTTACTTGCTGTAGGATAAACATGACATGTTCTTGTGGCTTTCCATATCTAAAATAAAAACAAAATTTACACAATTCACTTTATATAATAAAATAGGGCTTACTTCCGAAGATATTAGGATACTACAGGTCAAGTATTTGATCTTCCTCCATGCCACTTTAGGAAGGGAATTTATCTTGGGGCACCTGGGTGGCTCAGTCAGTTGAGCATCCGACTTCAGCTCAGGTCATGATCTCACAGCTTGTGAGTTCAAGCCCCAGATCGGGCTCTGTGCTGACAGCTCAGAGCCTGGAGCCTGCTTCAGATTCTGTGTTTCCCTCTCTCTCTGCCCCTACCCCTCTTATGCTCTCTCTCTCTCTCTCTCTCAAGATAAATAAACTTTAAAAATTAAAAAAAAAAAAAAGGGAGTTTCTCGTACACATTTCTTCTCAGGTCCCTTCTTCTCTGTATGGACTATGGGGAAGTGGTTGAGGATAATGTTTACTAAGCCTCTTATCATTTATCGATGCTTATCTGCCACTGGAATATAAAAAGTTGAAATTATATGAATGTGTATGTGTGAATCAGAACAGACAAATATATGTTGGAAAATGATGAGGTGTACCATTGAGTGGGATTGGTAAAATGTATTATTCCCAATTTTTTAAATGTTTATTTGTTTATTGAGAGAGAGAGAGAGAGAGAGAGAGAGAGAGAGAGAACAGGGAAGGGGCAGAGAAACTGGGAGAGAAAGAATCCCAAACAGGCATTGAGCCCAAGGCAGGACTCAATCTCGTGAACCCTGAGATCATGACCTTAGCTGAATTCAGACACTTAACTGACTGAACCACTCAGGTAACCCTGCACTATTACCATTTGAAAAAGGAGAGAAGATAACACTTAGAGCAGTGTTCAAAAGTGGAAGGAGAGCTATAATGATATGATATTCTGGAGATCTGAGTCTTTAAAGTCCTACCTAGGGATCTAGCAACCTGCTCAATTTCTATACCACAACATCTAATTTTTCTAATGACACATATTTGTCAGGGTTTATATACTAATCACACTGGCTAATACCTCAGTCTTATTTATTATCTTCCCCCTTGTGATTAGAACATTGCCAATGAAATAGAGCTCTAAAACTGTCAGTGCTGGTTCAAAACGCTAAGAAATTGATTTTAAATAAGGAGTGAAAAATGTGTCTTTAAAATTAATTTTTATGATGAGACACGAATAATTTTATAAATTACTGAAGATTTTCAAACCTATTTAATGGAATAAAATTCACTATGTCTGTAAGAACATACATTGTTGACCTCATTTGCCTTTAGGATCAAATAAGAAATGTAAAGTAAAATAAAAATAGTTATTTATGCTGCGCAATCGAAAGTACATCCGCAAAATAATTCAATTTTCTGCTCAGCTTGTCTTCCATTCTGTATAATAGGATTTTAATTTATGCTTTCTACCAGGTATCTAAATGGCAGAGAAAATAAAGATATCAGTTAACCTATCACTGAATCTTTATCAAAAACATCAAAGAGAGAAAGAAAATGTGATATCAATAAGATACAGTTTAAGCTAATGCTACAATTCTCTTTAATTCATTAAATTAACCACTTATTAAATCCTCAATGCAGTGAGGAGTTTTAGGGAGTGGGAAAGGAAAACATTCATTTATCTGAGAAATTAAACTTAAACTTGAAAGATAAGGGAACGCTGAAATGCTAGATTTCTACAAATTTCATAATGACTATTGTCAAGTGCCCCAGTGAGAATTTTGGGAATTTACGTCAGGAAAAAGGGTCAGCAAAACTCATCTCGCTCAGAAAAAGACCAGGAATACTCTCTGCCTCCAGCCCACAGGTTTCTGCACCCATCTCCCACATTGGTTTGATGGGAGGATGTTAAAATTCTTGTCTCTCAAAAAGGGGAAAACAAACCCTTCTTGGGCTCAAGACTATGTTCCATTACAGACTAGAGTTCTGCTATTATTTGAAGAGATACAGGAAACCCTTTCTCACTCAAAATTCACCACAAATATAATGAGGTGTTTGTTTGCTAAACAAAGAGAATGGCAGGAATTCAGAGAATGTCCCAAACCCAAGGTCTGGGCTCCCAATGCCTAAGACTGAGACTCAACCGGGAACATGGAGAGCTCACCTAATTCCATCACAACTGATCCACTGATGTTGCTCTAATACCAAGCAAGAGGTTACAGCTCAGGGAGGGGCAAGTGTAACTAGACACCCAACGGTGACTAGCATAGTCCTGCAGGGATTCTTGAAAGCTAAGAGTGAAGAGAATAGCAATCCAAGAAGATCCATACAACTATATGAACAGATTTGTGATAAAGATACACAGAAGGGGTGCCTGGGTGGCTCAGTCGGTTGAGTGTCCAACTTCAGCCCAGGTCATGATCTCACGGTCCATGAGTTCGAGCCCCATGTCGGGCTCTGTGCTGACAACTTGGAGCCTGGAGCCTGATTCAGATTCTGTGCCTCCCCCTGTCTCTGCCCCAACCCACTTGCATTCTGTCTCTGTCTCTATCAAAAATAAATAAACATTTAAAAAAAAATTAAAGAAAAAAGACACACAGGAGCCACTTTCTATTTATTAAAGAGAAGATAGTCTTTTCAACAAATGACACAGAAACAATTGGATCTCCTTATGCAAAATGAGAACTTTGATAAATGGAAACTATTAAATTCTGGCAAAAATGATGAACACAAGAAACCCTCAATGGAATGGCAAATGGTACATTCGATTTGAAAAACAGTATGGTATTTTCTTATAAATTTAAACATATTTACCATACATCATAGTGATTTCACTCTTAAATATTTAGTGAAATGAATGGGAAGCTTGGGTTCACACAAAAATCTTTGTATGGGTGTTTATGGCAGCTCTATCCATAATCACCCAAATCTGAAAACAACCAAGATGTCCCTCAACAAATGAATAAATTTTAAAAAGTGTGGATCATCAATATAGTGGACTACTATTCAACCATCTTAAAAAAAATTTAAAACATATACACTGCAACAACAACAACAAAGACTTGAATTATTGATCCACTCAACTGTATAGATTACTCTTGAATGCATTTCGCTTAGTGAAAGAAGTCAGACTCAAAAGACTACATGTCATTAATTTACCATTCTGAACAGGCAAAATAATAAGGACATAAATCAGTGGTTGCCAGGGGTTGGGAGAGATGGGAAATGTTGACCATAAAGGAATCACAAAAGGGATTTTTAAGGCGATAAAACTGTTCTATCTGGTATTGTGTTGGTAGATACATTACTTTATGCATTTGTCAAAATTTATAAAATTAAACAAAACAAAAAGTCTACTCGGTGTACTGTGTGCAAATTTTTCTTTCAAAAGTCAACCTAGATTCCAGGTAACCACAAGGTGAATGCAGACTATAACAAAAAAATGTAACTATATTATAAATGTACAATAAAACCTTCCTGAAGGAGGTGCCAAAGTAGCTGATCTAAGTAAAAGTAACTTTGGAAAACAATGCTTTGAATTGATACTATAAGGTTAAAGATAGAAAGAACTACTGATAACATTGTTTCTAACAGTAATAAGTGTTTCCACTTTACATGTTTACTAGGACTGAACGTATAAGTAAATAAATCAGGCTTAATGAGACCTAGGTTTCTCAATGTCAAACATAGAAGTTATAAATAAGCAAGCAGGGGGTAAGAGGAACAGCAGGGGGTAAGAGGATGACTGGAATCATCCTCTGGATACATTAGTATGTATAGTTCTGGATATATTAGTTATGGATACCTTCACAATGGACTGGCTAGAATTGGATACATTGGTATGGACTCATTTATTTTAATTCACAGGCAGATAGATAGATAAATATATGTGTGTAGGTATGGGCTACTATGCATACGTATACTTCTTAGTTATGTGTGGAGTGTTGCCCTAGAAGTAGTGACACCTCAGTAAAAACAATAAAGAGAGAACAGTTTTAGCCATTCTTATAGGTGTAAGGCGATATGTCGTTGTAGTTTCGAAAGGGGAGTAGGAGATACAGGCTTTCAGTCATGGAATGAATAAGTCCCAGGAATAAAAGGCACGGGGTAAGGAATATAATCAGTGATGTTGTAACAGCGATATATGGTGACAGATGGTAGGTACACTTGTGGTGAGCACAGCATAAGGTATAAACTTGTCAAATCGCTATGTTGTACACCTGAAAGGAATGTAACATTGTATGTCAACTATGCTCAAAAAAAAAAAAAAAAGAGGAAGAGAGAGAGAGAGAAAAGAGGGGGAAAAACTTACAAAGATGTTACATTTAAACCCAATCATATGAATAAGTTGAATTAAAATAGACCAAGCACCCATAGTAAAGGCAGAGATTGTCCGATTGGATAAAATCAAGACCCAACTATATAATGTGTATAAGAAGTTCCCATACCACATTAATTAAAACTTATACATATAACCAGCATTCTTTAGGGGTAGAAAAAGTTTCACTTCTTTCCTTCTAGGTTCTTTGGCTGGCCTAGTAATTAAGTTGACATAAACCAGATTAACAAGAGAAAAGCAAATTTAATTTCCTCAAAGACATGAGAATCCCCAGCAGTCAGGTAACTGTGGCTTATATACTCTCCCCAGCTAAGGAGAAGGGAATATGGGTCTGGAGCCTGAAAGGAGAGGAAGACAATGACAGAAAGATGAGAAGAGCAAATGTTTGATAAATAAATGTTTGCCGTGCAAGGCAGATAAGTCTTTCTGATATAAAAGTTATCTCTGGCATTAGTTCTTTCCCTGGTTTAGGCCCCCTATTGAAATGCTTTTAGACGGTTAAGCGAGTGGTTAAAAGCTCTTCTTGAGTCTGCTAGGCCCTGATTGTCTTCAGCTCATAATGATCCATACACCAAAGTCGTACATTCTGGGACAGCCAGCCCTAACCCCCTCAGCTCAATATAAGATCATATTTTAATTAAACTATTTGTAATTTATGTAGTGGATTATCTTGAAACCAGGAGATATCATTACAATAATTGAACAGTAATTGATAGAACAAGGTATATAATTGAATATGCACTATTTTATGAATCTACATGAATATTTAGATGAGCATAGCTTTGAATATCAAAAAAGTAGAGAGCAACTTAAAACACAATGGACAAGAGAATGGATGAATATATTGGGGTAAATGTGCTGAGAAATACTATGCAGCAGTTAAAATGAATAATATTGCCATATATACAATAATATTTGCCATACAATTCACTGTTTAATGTCACATGTAAATATAACTTTATATAAAAATGAAAACCACGAGTGGTATTAGGCAGGAATACAAAAGGAAGGAACTTGTAAGCCATTAGAAGTTTTGTAAATATTCTCGTGGTGGGGGGTTCATGTTGTTTGATACTATATCATGCATAAAAACAAATAATGAAAAGATTCTTGCTTGGACCAGTATTAAGATAAGTATATTTCACGAATAAAGGGTAATATGTAAAAGAATCCTATACAACCACTCTTTAAATGTATGTGTGTGTGTGTGTGTGTGTGTATACACATCATATCCACACATATATGTATGTGAAATTGCCGTAGTTGACAATCTAAACTATGTAAATATATATTTATATAAACCAAAATCATGAAAATTATTATAGACGTCATTTCTATATGTTGTGATCATTACTAATATTGCACAATTTTATATTTAAAATACTTCTCTCAGGAGGAATCCGCCTCATTAGCTATGGAAAGTAAAGGAGGAGTTTTATCTAAATTTTCCTTTCCACTTCTATCAGCCATATATAGGATTCTAGGATATATGTTACCATTATCAGTGATATGAAAAAATCAGCCTTTATATGAGCAATTAACGTACTCCATATCACAACAAAATTTATTCTATACATTTTTATTAATAATTAACTATTTCAATTTTTCATCTAAGAGTGGTAATAACAATTCCATTTTAATGAGTACCTACAATGCTATATTCCTAATAGTTCTTGGCCCCATTTTTAATTTCTAACCTCAAATTTAAAAGTTAGGTATTGGAAGGACGCCTGGGTGGCTCAGTCGGTTACATGTTTGACTTCAGCTCAGGTAATGTTAACGTTCCATGGGTTCAAGCCTTCCTGTCAGGCTCTGTGCTGACAGCTCAGAGCCTGGAGCCTGCTTAGGATTCTGTGTCTCCCTCTTTCTCTGCCATTCCCTGCTCACTCTCTGTCTCTCTCTCTCAAAAATAAATAAATGTTAAAAGTTAGGTATTGTGGCGTTTTTCCAAATACTTGAGGAAGTAATGCATACCCTAAGTTCTCATAACTAATAGGTCTTGGAGACAAAATGAACTCTGACTGGTCTTTCATTCAGTTCCTCCTCACAAAATAGTTCTGTTGTAAGGATATAATCAGAGTGTCTGATTACACTGCATTTTTTTAGTGGAGTATTTTTTAAAAACCTATTATTTAACAATCATTATATTTTAAAATCCTTCTTAGATAGTCTTTTTGCATGATCAGCAAAAAACTGGCAATGCAGAAAAGAGTGAAGAAGGAAAACTCATTCATAATCCCCCAGTCCTCAAAATCAACTCTTGTTACTATTTGGGGAGTTTTTATATATTTTCCCTCTTTTAATCTTTACATAAATAATTCCCTACATTAGAATAAAACTTTGCAAATATATTTTTGTGGTTTCAAAACAGTCTATTGCATTGATGGGGTATACTTTATTTATCACCCCCTTGTAATTGGATATTTGGATGTTTTTGTAAACATTACAATGAAAAATAATATAGAGAGAACCTCTTTGTACACTTAGATGTCATCCCCCTTTCAGTTTTTCTACTTAGTATATGTTTCTATAAGTGTTTTTATATTCTCAATGTAACTAAAGTCTCTTGATATTTTTCAAAATTGCTTTGCAAAAGAATTGTAGTTGCACAAATTTCTACTTTAAGCAACACGTTATGACAAGATCACATTGCGTTTTAGACCTTATTTATGTATACTGGCAATGAAATGATTTAAAAAGTAAGCATTCCTTTGGGAAAATTTATTGATATACAGAATATTGAACATTTAGTTATTGCAGCCAGGATGAAATTTTGAGCACTAATTTTTTTATGAATTGCAAATTTTAGTAATCTTTAACACCAGCATTGAATGATCTGAATTGTATGAATAAAATTTATAGTAGAGACATATAAGTATAGCTTAATCTTTAAGCAGCATTGAATGATCTGAATTGTATGAATAAAATTTATAGTAGAGACATAATCAACATACAGCTCTTTATATTTCCAAATTGGCAGGACTAATCTAAAATTACTATCTGAGTACAGAATTACAGCATTTTATTTTGCTATGTGTCAGGTTAAGTACACTGTTTGCATTTGTATTATGTTCAGCAAGAACCATATTTTTTTTTGCAAGAACGATTGTTCAAAAACTAACCTACCTAAGTCTTAAATTAGAAAAAAAAAAAAGGAAATGTCAAGATAATTTGTTTGAAAAGGAATATTAATGAGAAGACTCAGGCTAACTGTACTTTGCCACATTGTAAAGGGGAGCTGATTGTTATTGTTGCTTTTTTAATTATTAAACTGTTTAAACATATAATACCATATGATACTTGCTTTGAACAGATATCCAGTTATAGGAGAAAACAAACTAATGTAGAAGGTAATGGTTACTTTACTCTCATGTAAGTTATTTGATACTTTTTAAATGGTTTATTACAGATAGGTACTTCATAGCTGACTTTTAGCTCTTGACTTTGGACTGCTACACCAAATTACTCTAGACTGGAGAGCAGAAACAGCACACACTTGTTTCTTATGGTTCTGGAGTTGGAGCAGCCAAAAATCAGGACGCTGTCAGATCCAGTATATTCTGAATATCCACTTCCTACTTTGCAAATGGTCATCTTCTCACCTGGCAGAGAGCAGAGAGAGAGAAAGAGAGAGAGAGAGAGAGAGAGAGAGAAGAGTTTGCTTTATTTGTATTTATTTATTTATTTATTTATTTTGAGGATGGCAACAGTTTATTTTTCCAGCTTTATTGAGGTCTAATGCACAAATAAAAATTGAGTATATGGGGCGCTTGGGTGGCTCAGTCAGTTAAGTGTCTGACTTTGGCTCAGGCCATGATCTCACAGTTCGTAGGTTTGAGACCTGCATGGCGCTCTGTGTGGTCATGATCCCATGGTTAGTGGGGGCTTCTCACGGTTCAAGGGTTCGAGCCCCAGGTGGGGCTCTGTGCTGACAGCTCAGAGCCTGCAGCTTGCTTTGGATTCTGTGTCTCCCTCTCTCTCTGTTCGTTCCCCCTGTCACTCTCTCTCTCTCAAAAATAAATAAACATTAAATTTTAAAAATTGTGTATATTTAAAGTATACAACCTGATGTTTTGATATATATGTGTGTGTGTGTATATATATATATATATATATATATACTTTAAAATAAACGCCATAATCAAGCTAATTAACATATCCCTCACCTCGTATACCTTCCATTTTCTTTCTTTCTTTCTTTCTTTCTTTCTTTCTTTCTTTCTTTCTTTTTCTTTCTTTCTTTCTTTCTTTCTTTCTTTCTTTCTTTCTTTCTTCTTTCATGGTGAGAACACTTAAGATTTACTCTTTTTTAGAAAATTTCAGGTATACAGTATTCTTAAATAGTAATGCTAACTATAGTCACATGGCACTACATTTGATCTAGCACTTACTCATCTTAACTAACTTGCATAACTTTATGCCCTTTGACCAATAGCTCCCTTAAATATATGCCTTAAATATATTTTCTAGTATTTTACATACTGATTCCATTTCCTGCAGATATATACCCAGAAGTGGGATTGCTGGATCTACAGTACTTCTATTTCTAATTCTTTGAGCAACCTCCACATTGTTTTCCATAGTGATTTTACCAATTTACATTTCTCCATTCTCTAGATTGCCATTTTACTCTGTTGCTTGTTGTGCAGAAGATTTTTAGTTTGATGCAATCCTGCTTGTCCATTTTTGCTTTCGTTGCCTGTCCTTTTAGGGTCATATCCAAAAAAATCATTGCCTGGACCAATGTCAAGAAATACTGCCCTATGGTTTCTTCTAGTACTTTTATGGTTTCAGGTCTTATGTTTGACTTTAATCCATATTAAAGAGATGTTTTGTGTATATATTGTGAGATACAGGTCCAATTGAATTCCTTTGCATGGATATACAGTTTTCCAACACTATTTGTTGAAAATCTGTGCTTCCCCCCATTGTGTATTTCTGGCATTCTTGTCAAAAATCAGTTGACTATAGATGTATGGATTTATTTCTTGTCTCTCTGTTATGTTTTCTTGGTCTATGTGTCTGTTTTCATGGCAATGCCATACAGTTTTTATTATGTGGCTTTGTAATATTTTTTGAAATTAAGAAGTGTGATGCCTCCAGCGTTGTTCTTCTTGTTCAAATTTACTTTGGCTATTCAGGGTCATTCATGGTGCTATACAAATTTTGAAATAGTTTTTCCTATATCTGTAAAGAATGCCATTGGAATTTTGATAGTTTGCATTGCATTTGTGGATGGGTTTGGATGTTATGGACATTTTAACAATATTAGATCTTCCAATCAATGAACACAGGAACTCTTTACATTTATCTGTGTCCTCTTTAATTTCTTTTGTTAATGTTTTATAATTTTCAGTATATAAGTCTTTTGCCTCTTGGTTAAATTTATTCTTAATTTTGTTGTTTTTTGTTGCTATGATGAATGGGATTATGTTCTTAACTTCCTTTTCAGATAGTTTGTTTTTTGTGCATATAATTATGACCACATTTTGTATTTGATTTTTTATTCTACAAATTTTCTGAATTTGTTTATTTGTTTTCAAAGGTTTTTGGTTCATCATTAGGGTTTTCTATGTATATGATCATGTCATCTTGAAACAGAGATAATTTAACTTCTTCCTTTCTGCTTTGGATCCATGTACATGGAGGTGCATGTGTGCACGCAGGCATGTGCACTCAGGCTAGGACTTCTAGTGTTATGTTAGGAGTGGTAAGAGTAGGCATCTCTACTTATCTTATGCTGGATCTTAGGGAGAAACCTTTCCATTTTTCCCCATTGATTATGATGTTAGCTTGGGCTTTTCATACATGGTCTTTATTACGTTGAGATAAGTTCCTTCCATAATTTTTTATTGAAAGTTTTATCATAAATTAATGTTGAATTTTGTCGATCACTTTTTCTCTGTCTATTGAAATGATCATGTGTTTATTTTTCTTTCATTTTAGTGTAATGTATCACATTGACTATTTTGTGTATGTTGAACTGTCTTTGCATCCCAGGGATAAATCCAACTTGGTCATGGTGTATGATCCTCTTAATGTGCTTTGAATTTGGTTTGCTAAAATATTGTTGACAATTTTTGCATTTGTGTTAATCAAGGACATTGGGCTGTACTTTTCGTTTCTTGTGGTGTATTTGTCTGGCTTTTGTATCAAGGCAATGCTTTCTCATAAAGTGAATGTTGGGAGTCTTTTCTTTATTTGGGAAGAGTTTAAGAAGGATTGGTATTCATTCTTTTTTAAATGTTGGCAAAATTCACCTGTAGAACCACCTGGTCCTGGGTTTTTCTTCGTTAGAGGTTTTTTGTTCTGTTTTGTATTATTTACTGCTCAACCTCCTATTTGATATTGGTATATTCAGGATTTGTATTTTCTTCATGACTAAATCTTGGTAGGTTGTATTTTCCTAGTAATTCATTCATTTCTTCCAGAATATTCAATTTGCTGGCATGTAATAGTCTCTTGCAATTATTTTTATCTCTGAAGCATCCATTCTAATGTTTCATTTTTCACTTCTGATTTTGATTGTTTTCTGTTTTGTTAGTACAGTGAAGGCTTTGTAGATCTCATTTGTCCTTTCAAAAAAAAACTACTAGTTTTGTTGATGTTTTCTATTATGTTTTTCTTCTCTATTTGGTTTATTTCTGCTCTAATCTTTATTATATCCTTCTTCTATGGCTTAGTGTGTTGTCTTTTTAAAAATTTCTTAAGATGTAAAGTTAAGTTGTTTATTTATCTTCTGTTTTTGATGTAGGCATTTATTGCTATAAGCTTCCCTCTTCATAAGTTTTAATATGTTGTATTTTCATTTATCTCAAGATACTTAAAAATCCCCTTTTATTTCCTCTTTGACCAATGGTTATTCAAGAGTGTGGTGTTTGATTTCCACATACTTGTCAATTGTCCATTTTCCTAACATTAAGGACTTAAAAGTCTGTTCCACTGTGGTCAAAAAAGACACTTCAGGTTATTTTAAGTGTCTTTCTTAAATCTTCTTAAATTGGTTAAATCTTGTTTAGTGACCTAATGTGCCATCTATCCTTCAGGTTGCTCCATGTGTACTTGATAAGAATGTGGATTCTGCTGTTGGGTGAAAAGTTCTACATATGTTTTTTAGGGTTCATTTGGCTCTCAATATGTAAAGCAAATATTGACAGATATGAAGCGAGAAATTGACGGCTATACGAAGAGTAGGAGACTTCAATACTCTACTTTCAATAATGGAAACTCTAGGCAGAAAATCAATAAAGAAAGAGCTGATTTGAATAACAATATGTCTCTTATTATAAGAGCACTAATCTCATCTATGAGGGTTGCACCTTCATGACCAAATTATCCCATAGACCCCATCTCCTAATAACACCACATTGGGGGTTAGGATCTCTACATATGAATTTTGAGGGTACATGAACATTTGGGCATAACACGTGTTTTAATCATGAAATTATGGCTCAATTACATATACAAAATCTAAAAGGGTTGGTAATCTAAATGGTTCTTAAGAAGATGAATACTCTCTGAAAAAGCACTTACAAACACTTTCTTCTTTCCTAAAAATTTAAATCAGAGCTGATTAAAAACAGCATTGGTAAAGAAATAGATGGATTCCTTATAGGACTATTTGATAAGGAGAAGTTTGAGAATGCCACATCACAAAGCTTGTTTTTACCTGAATGTAAATGAAATCAACTAGGAAGTCTATTTTTCCACATAAAATAAGTTGTGATAACAGAGGGATAATTTTAAAGTTCAATTAACCTTTAATGAAAAGAATGTAGGGGACATTTTCATAAAGTATTTATCCTAGTGAAAAATACAGTATGATAGTTCTAGGTAGTATGTAATCATAAATCATAAGAATCATAATATATAAACTGACCTTCATGGGATATAGCATTATAATAAAATTTAGAGATATGAAGTTTAGAAAGAGAATATCCCACCACTTCTAGTGCTATTACACACATGTGAGTTATGGAGTAAGAGATATACCCAATTGGCAAATTGTTTTATATTAGTTACTTCACCTTTAACATGAACTAGTTGGGGCAACCCAGGGGAACACCTGGGTGGCTCAGTCAGTTAAACCTCCGATTTCAGCTCAGGTCATGATCTCATGGGTTCATGAGTTAGAGCCCCACGTCAAGCTCTATGCTGACAGCTCAGAGCCTGGAGTCTGCCTCAGATTCTACATCTCCCTCTCTCTGCACCCCCCCTCCCCACTCAAACTCTGTGTCTCTCTCTCTCAAAAATAAATAAACATTAAAAAAATTAATAAAATAAACTGAACTAGTTGGACCCCTAAGGTGTCTTCCAGTTAAAAAATTGAGAGAGTCTATGCTGCTCTTGTGATACCTCAGTGTATTCCACTAAGTGAATATTGAAAGGCTCTAATTAAAAGAGATAATTAGGACCAAATTAGGACCGTTTGCCTCTAAATTCTTCAGGGTCTTATTCCACATGACAATTGTAAAACTCTTTCAAGGATATTGACTTCTCTGGTTAGAACATTATCCCAATAAAAGGTATTTTATATGTAAAGTCAGGTCATTTTCTCCTTCACTTTTTTCCTAAAATATGTACACTTTGGAGCCAAAAGGAGCCATAGACATCTGTACACCTATACTACCTAATTCAGAAGAATAGGATAAGGGTAAGGCAGAAACAGTGGTTTATGAATGCAGCTTGTATAAAAGAACAGTCTAACCTGTCTTCAGCTTCGTTTTGACTCTTAGTATTTTGGAAATGCCACACATAAATTTATGTCTATGTCAGCTTCAAAGAAGGGTGAATTTATAAAATATAGTATTCCATCCCACACTAACCCTAACCACCTAACTAGCCTTAACGTTCCCCTCAGCTTTACTAAACTTGAGATAGATTTCTTTCCAACTGTAAGCCCCTAATCTCCCTTCTCTTAGGCCATTTACTTTCGAAAACTTGTGACTGTAAATTCTTTGTCTGCCCCTTTGAGATATAAATCCCCTTCCAGCCTCTTTGAGTTTTACAACCCAGGATCATCTTTCTTAGTGACCTAGGAGCCATCCTTCTGACATATAATTAAGGAAGACAAGGTCCCTATCCCCCCGTCTCTGACGGTAGGCGCCCAATTTCTAGGAGTATTAATTACCAAACACAGATGGTCTGATCACATTGACTAACCTCCCCACTACTGTCTTCTACTAGTTTTCTGCTAACTTATCCCAGCGCTTAAAAATTCTTCTGCCTTTTGTGTAAGTAGAATTGAGTCCAGTTCCATTCCCATTTTATGATAATCTTGACCCTTTTTGCAATAACCTTGAACAAAAACTTCTTTGCCTGTTTAACTTGTCTAATATGTGCTTTCTTTCACAACTCCAAAGTGGAATAAAGTACAATGCACTTTAAATTCCTATTTTCCATTGAAAGATATAACCCAATTAATAAAAAGTGTGTTCTAATTTTGACATAAGTGATTACATTTTGTGACACGATTCCAAATTTAAAGCATTCTTAACTGTATGTATTACTAGAATTTCTCTAGGTAAATAATGCTATGCTATATATGCATACAAAATGTAGCTGTTGTTTATATTATAAAATATGTAATACATATTATTACTTATATTAAGAGATTATATTCTATTATGTGTATATATATATATATATATATACATATATATATATGAAAATAAGAACATTTTTCCCTTTTTGTTTTCCAAGTTTTTAGTTTCTTACTTCATAGGACAATAATATAACTATCTGAGCATGTGACACTTTCAACAACATTTGCATAGTAAGTATAGATCAAGATAGATAGATGATAGATAGATAGATATATGATAGATAGATGTACATGTATAGAACATTAATCTTATTATAAGGTCTCTGTTGTTGAAGTTATGAGGCATATAAGCAACTTATAGGCTTTGAGCTCTTAAAGCATTCTTTGCAAAGAGCAGGGGAAATTTTCATAGAATTGAAAATAAAACAAGGAATAAAACAAAATAAAAGGAGTAGGTAGCAGATAGGAACATGGATTTTGCAAAGAAATCTTGAAGGAGTGAAGTCTTGCAGCAAGTGATTTTGATGTTGCATATAGCTTTGATTAAAAGCTGGGGCTTTGACATTTCAAGAAAGGGTTCTTCTAGGCACTTTAGAGCTAGTACTTCAAGGGATACTCTGACATAACATCATGTGGGTGGGACCAAGGCTCCTCTGAATTTTATTATTTATGTACTATGTTACTGAGCACGCTGCTCCCAGATCCCACCAATGTATGGAAATGGTGACAGCTAACAATACCTAACAGCATGCATCTGAGACAGTTGCGCATAGTTGGATTGGAAGAAATGCTATTTCCAAACAAACAACAAAACAAAACAAACAGAACAAAACAAAACAAAACGCTCATTAGGTTTCTTCACCTGGACTGAGTCTGTCAGAGGCACCAGGCTGGCTCAGTTGGAAGAGCATGCTACTCTTGATCTTGGAGTCATGAGTTTGAGCCCCACGTTGGGTGTAGAGATTAATTAAATAAGTAAAACTTAAAGAGAAATTTAAATTGAGTCAGTAATTGTGAATCATAATTAAACAACTAGCTTCTGAGGAATGTAATATATATGGCTAAGCTTTCATGAACACCATTTTCTCGTCTGACTGAAAAACTGCTTGAATGTTTTGTTTATTCGTTTTTGTTTTTCCACCCAAATCCAGGTAACAGGGATAAAATCATGTATTTCTTCCTGATGAAGAAGTCTTTTTTTAAATATTCCACATCAGACAGGCCAAGCCTCCTTGAAGGGATGAATCATGCGGAGATCACATTCGCTTCAACAAATGTCTATCGTCTTATGCTTATTTCACTTTTTTAATGGAAGAACAGACTAATTCTTAACCACAGGGGAGCTGGATTTGCTATGTATTACTCACTGACAAATATATGAACTCTGTTTCCAGCTTTGAAGAATTGCACTTAGGAACTTCTAATTATACAGTATATCAGCTAAGAGATATGGAATGACAACTTAAAGGCTTTCTTTCAAATTATGACTGCCATTTATTTTTTAAGTGATATTATTTATTATAGAAGAGTAGACATTCACAGCACTTTGCATTTCTTAAAACTGAAGGAGGCTTCCAAAGATCTTAACATCTCAGAACTTCTACTGAGTATTATGTCAAGCAAATCAAAGTTCTAGTAGGTTGAAAAGTGGAATAAATAGCAAAATTAGTGAACAATGACTATATAAGGGAAAATGGATTATAAGGACAACTTGCAGGATGGGAAAACTAATATCTAATGTGTACTCGGATTAGGATGGACATATTTTTCTCAGCAGCAGTAGTGAATTAGATAGCAAATGAAGCAGATAGAAAATGGATCGGAGACAACTCATGCTATTTGGTAGAGAATTTGAAAGGTAAGTTTTGAGGTTTGGGAGTTTTTATCATAGAGCTCAGCATTTTAGTCTGATTTTTAGTATTGATTATTTCATTTACCAATATACGCTATCCTTTATTTGGAAGTGATTAATAGTTTTAAGTTGGTATTTATCAACCTTTCTTTCTCTCTACATTTCAAATGTTCCAAATGCATTAAATAACAAATCCATAATGTGTGATTTATCATAAAGGTGTAATAAGATATGTTAAAGTCTCTGAGATACATTTAGTGTCATTTATTCTTCCCTTTAAGTGAAGACAGAGTGAAAATACCATTGCCTTTAGAATGAGATTTACCTGTGTTTTACCAGTATAAAAGTTTTAGCCTTACGAACATGATTGAGTTAACTAATCTCTTTGGATTTCATTCTTCCACTTTGTAAATATAAATACTTATGCCAACACACAAGTATTTATTTAGATGATATATATTCCTGCAACAGAGAAGATGATCAATACACTGAAGCCATAACTGTCCTTTTTCTATCAGGTAACAAGACTCGTGACTGTATTACTCTGCACTTAAGACCAGTGGTATGCCACAGGAATCTCTTTCGAGCTTTATATAAGATAATTATCAAAAGAAAGTCAAGAAAATGCTATATATCCATGCACCAAGATTCCTATGAAAGGAATTTATGTTGTGTTAATTTTGCTCAAAACGCTATATAGTAAGTTGTCTTATTCTCTTAAAGTGAGGGACAATTTAATGTATATTTTCATTGAAAATCTTCAACAAATTCTGGCATGGGAATTTTGCTACTCCATCCCATATGTTTTATACCAAATCTCTGATGTGGTTTGGCCATGTTAATTTCTCCAGCATTGACTTTTAGAAGAAAACATTGCCCTAATGGTACTACCAGTTGTATCATGATCATTGCATCATTGGATAGAAACAATTGAGCCTTATTTTTTATTCTTCCAGAAGAAAAGTGTGATCTGCTTGAGTTATAGCAGACTTTGCTGCCTACCTACACCAATATCTGTTCCCACATTTGTTTCCCTAACTACATTTTGCTACTTGCGGATACCATTGGCCAAACGATGGGAAGTCAAACTTTGCTTCTGTGTTCTTAGAAAATCTTTGCACTTTCTTGATCTAGGTGCTATTTTACCTTCACATTCTTCCTGGAAATGGTTGTAACTAACAGAAGCAATGAGTCATCAGCTTTGATAACTCAGAGCCCTGAAATCAACCCAACAGATGACTTGCTTAATACATTTCTTGCTATGTGAGCAAAAATAATATCTTTGTTCAAGCTTCTGTAAATGCTATTCTGTTAGTAGCAGCTAAAAACATTCCTATATGATATACTTCACTACGTAATTTTTCCTTTCTGGCCTTGAATCTCAAATTCAAATAAAAGAAAATGTGATGGTTAATTTTATGTGTTAAAGATTGCCCAAATAGCCCATAAATATTATTTCTGTATGTTTCTGGTTGGGGTTGGCATTTTAATCATTGAACTCAGTAAAGTAGATCATCTTCCTCAATGTGTGTGGCATCATCCAATCTATTAGACTGAATAAACAAAATACAGATGAGTTCACATCGTTTTATTCTTGCCTCCTTGCTTGAGCTGAGACATCCATCCACTGCCTTCAGACTCCATCAGCTCCCCTGGTTCTCAGGCTTTCAGACTTAGACTGGAATTATACTACTGTCTTTCCTGGAATGTTGTTAGATCATGAGATTTTCCAGCTTCCGTAATGGAATGAGTCAACTATTCATATATCTATATCTACATATCTGTATCTATATTTCCTATTGGTTCTATTTATCTGGAAAACCTAACTAATATAGAAGGGATCCAATAATGAAACATATATATGACTTTTCAGTTCCAAATATCTTCATTCTTATTCTCTGTCATATCTATCCAAATCAGGCTATGAGGACTAACTGAAAATTGAGAAAACAAAGCTAATAGAGAAATAAATTTAAATTTCAATCTTGCCAATTGAATCCCTCTCCAATCCATTAATGGTCAATTTTAATAAATTATTGCTTTTAATCAACTTTGCTAAAAATTAAATAAGAATAATTATTTTTAACTATTCTGACATGTTTCCCTTGGCCCTATATCTCATAAATTCATCTTTGTATATGAATTAGTAGAGAGAAATGTCCTACAAATAAATGAAATAATTTTGCTACCAATCTCTAGTTAAATTCAAACAATACACACATAAAATTAATAGAAAATGGCCTATCATATATATTTTTCATTTCTTCCACATCTCCATCTCTGAATGATTTATCCTTTCTAGTTAATCATGCCAACAGAGTTTTTAAAAAATAACTGTTGGAATTAACTTGGTTGTGCAGATTATAGAAAATATGGCAGAAAGTTTCTATGTGATATGTCTGCTATAATAATTATGTATCTTGCATGTGTTGGGGAGGAAAAAAATTCCCTATCCTTCAAGATTCTTCTAGCTGGCCTACGAGTTACATTGACATGAGCCTACTAACAGGAGAAAAAAAATGATTACATGTGTATAATAAAATTGAGACCCAAGAAGCAACCAAGGCATACAACTTTTATACATTTTAGAAAAAGAAACATATATTTGTGAGGAATTGACAGAACAACAACAACACAAGCCCTTAGGTGCAGAAACTTCACTTAGTATGGAATTCTAAACAGAATTTGGACTGAGGTAGTAAATTAGTAAAAGTAACAAAGCTTGTTTATATAGTCTTTTCTGGCTGTTCATTTCCTGTTTCTGGTGATAAGGATGTCTCTTTACGTCCTGGTGTAGGGAGGATACATTTCATGTGGGAGATTTATTTCCTCCTTTCAGGAGACAAAAGAGGATCAGAGTGTTCTTGAACTGACTATTTCTTAAGTAACTCTAATTTAAAATGGTTAGTATGCTATTCTGGCATATTTTGAGATGGCCTTCCCAGGGCCTCCACACATGTAAATCTGCTATCTTTATTCCAAGGGAGTATGATTATAGATTTATAAAAGTAAGAAATTAAACTCAAATGAAGGAAGAAGAGATTATATTGAGTTTGTAGCATTGGCCTCATTGAGGTGAAAAAGAAAAAGAATTTTTAACTGGATTCTCTTGGCTAAAAACTGGAAAAAGCTGTGAAATTTAAAAACGTAAAGAAAAGTGTGAAAGAGATATAATGACTTATCTATGAAAGATAGATGTCTAAGGCACAAGTGAAAAGTATAAGCCATGTCCCAAACAGATTAAATATGGATCTAAATGATTAACTCAAATGTCCTAAAATATAAAGATAAAGGCTGTATCACTCATGTGGTACAACATAGCAACTTAATAATTTGTTAATGTCGACCCTTTGTATTGGGGTTAAGTTTATCTAAGGTTTAAATTTCAGGTGAACTCCATCTTCTCTCACATCCTCACTGATGTCTGCATGTATTGGAGGGAAACGTGTACTACCAATCCCCAACCTGAGTCAGGAATCAGATCTAAACCACTAGTAAGAAAGATTTTTTTTTTGAACTATAGCTTTATATCTTTTTCATACTATAGTTCATCATAGTTTGAACTTTATCACTCTGTCTCACTTGGCATATCTCCTGGGACCTAAGGTAGGCATTTAGATTTTTCTGTTGTTAGGAAGTGGTTTGATTGAAAACCTTTGTCATCAAGAAACCCCTTATACAGAGAAACTAAGCATATAGTGGTATGATGTTGAATAATGACAATAAAGTGAAATGGTAGCAAACAAAACTCGTGATTAAATAGAAGCTATGGTACAGGGGGAGAAAATAACTGTAAGTGGAGCAGAAAGTGATTTAGTGACCCTCGTGGTGATTCATTTGATTTAGGTTTTATCTAGAATGGCATTTCAATTTCTTGTGGTGTGACTGTACCATTGTTGGGTTTCTTGCCTTCTTTTCTTCCCCATGCATCCTTGCAATGTTTTCCTAAATATATTAGCTTAAATATGTTTCTGCAATCTGAAAAATCTTAAGTAATGCAGTGCAGGAGCACAAACCTTTACATTCTGCTCTGGGTATAAAATACTACTGGATGCTAAATTGTACTGAGGTCAAACCCCAAGCAAAAATTGAGTTTTGCCACGAGAGAAAACAGAGTTGCCTGTTTTTGTTTGTTCTCTTTGCTTGTTTGTTGGACAGTGATATTTGTTTTTCTATCTTTTAACCAATGTTCTATTTAAAACTATAGCAAAACCACAATATTTTTACTGTGTTTGAAACAAAAAATGCAATCAAGCTTTTATTACTAACACTGCTTCCTCTCTCTTGGTTGACATAGCTACCATCACACGAGAATAGAGATACACAGTTCAACAAACAGCATAATATCCCTGAGGTCTCTCATCCTCCAAATGCAAGTAATTCCAATCACCTGTCTCTACTCCACTCTCACGTCTATGCTGCTCTATATTTCTTCACTTCTGATTTAATTTCCCACTATAGACTTCCTTGCCAACCCATTCCACTATGCCATCTGGAATACCAGTGCACCAATGAAAACAAAACAACACAAAATTGCGTGGCATCAGCATATTCACTGAATGTTCTCTTCTCCTTGCTTTAAATAAAATTTTGTTTCTTCCCTAAGGGTACCAGGATCCTTACAAATATATTGAGCGACTGGAGAAGTTTTATTCTTTCATCGTGTATAAACAGACAGATCAAGGATGATGGGGGAAAGGAGGAAGAAGCAATTTCAATTTTTTTTCTGATTATTTCTTCTACTTCAAAAGTGTTCCCTTTCACACTCATACAAAGACACTTCTTTTGTAGAAGATCAATCATTGCTGTTTGTCTGTGACTGTTCTGAATTTAACACTGTAAGTCCTGTACCCTGGAAACCCCTCAGTCACAGAAAACTTGGACTGTTGATCATCCTCGATCTCCAAGTAATATCACCCACATTCCTCCTGTAAACAAAACTCCTGCTCTCATAGGGCTACTTAGTCAAATATGGCTTCCTTTTCTGTTGCTTGCAAGTTCTTTACCCCTTATTCTCCTTACCATATATGTCTTCATGGATGGACTCACTTACTTTCACTAGATTTAATTATCAATTATATACTAATGATCTCCAAATCTATATCACATTTGATTTCCCCCATTTGCCTATTATCTGCTGGACATCTCCCCTAGAAGTTCCACATTCACATTAATATGTCCGAAAGTGAATCCTAATCCTTTTTGTGCTCTTCTATTTCTCATTTTGGTAGAAAATGAAAGCATACACTCAAGGCTTAAGCAAAAACAAAAACTGTGATTCATCCCATTCATCTCCTTATAGCCCGCGTCCCCACACTTCCACTCCAGTGTCTAATCTGAAATATTCTACCTCACTGTTACATTTCTTAAAAAAAAATTAATTTGAGTATAATTGACACATAATGTTACATTAGAAAATACTAATTCTAAAAGATATATGCACCCCTATGTTTATTGCAGTATCATTTACAATAGCCAAGATATGGAAATAAACCAAGTGTCCATAAATAGATGAATAGATTAAGAAGATGTGATATATATAAATATAATTTTATATATAAATATAAACACATGTACAATGGAATGTTACAAAAAAGGGATAAAAAGATGAGTAAGATAATTGGTACATTTCTTATATGTCACCCTTATTCATCCAGTTTATCAAACAAAGATATATTTGAGAGCAAAAGATAATGCTAATCACACAAAACGCTAGAACAAGTACATCAGCTAAGACTCTTCATGGTATTTGTTTTGGGATTTACGAAAGAAACAGAAACAATAGGAATACAAATATTTGTGTAATATAACATATATATTATAATAATGTAGTATAATATATTCCTTTACATAAGGTGTGTGTATATATATGTGTGTGTGTATATATATATATATATATATATATATATATATATATATATACAGAGAGAGAGAGAGAGAGGTAGAGAGAGAGAGAAAGAGAGAGAGAGAGATGGGGGGGGGGATTTAAAGGAATTGGCTCACATGATTCTAGGATCAGCAAATTAAAAATCTGCCAGCATAGGCTTGGAGCCTGGAGAACCAGCAAAGAGTTGATGTTTTAGTTTCAAGAAGGGAAGTCTGGAGGCTGAATTCATTCCTCTTGGAGGACCTCAGTCTTTTTTCTTAAGGTCTTTAACTGATTGAAAGAAGCCCATCCACATTATAAAGAAAAAATCTATTTTACTCAAAATCTAGTGATTTGAATGGTAATTACATCTAAAAAGCACCTTCACAGCAACATTTAGACTAGGGTTTGACCAAATATCACAACAGCCTAAGTTGACACTTAAAATTAACTATCACTGTTTTTCTTCAAACACTTTTAGCTTCCATATTGGCTCTCCCTTTTGTCAATTAGAAGTTCCAGAATGAGTCATTCTATTACATATATCCTGAAGCCACCCAATGCAACTACCCATTGCCTTGAATGGTCTATCATTCCCTAAAGGTTGATTATACCATCTCCAGAATTCTGTGGACTGATAAGCATATATCTGTCGTATACATATAATCTTGTTTATTATCACTGATTTACATGTATCAGCGAACTCTTGAAGACAGGTGCCAGATCTCATTCACCCTGATACCCTTTAGCCTTAAGATCGTGCCTGTCAAATCATAGATATTGATAAGTAAACTTTTACGTACACCTGCTATTGTGAGGCATTGTGCTCA
This sequence comes from Panthera tigris, assembly GCF_018350195.1. Lineage (NCBI taxonomy): Eukaryota > Metazoa > Chordata > Mammalia > Carnivora > Felidae > Panthera > Panthera tigris. The sequence goes on from NC_056670.1 coordinate 26,200,001, forward strand.
AAATTACCGTTAAAATGAAAATTAAAAATACATACCTTGCTCAAAAGAATATGCAAAACAATTGAGGAGATGTGCATAGAAATAAGTAATTACATGTATCATAAAATAGGTGTACTTCCTACGGTATTTGTAGAGTACAAGATACATGAGAGTATTAACAGAAAAATCCAAACATTACCATATAGAAAGAAAAGTTTTTTAGTACATTCTTCATTCCTCTTGTGACAATGTTTGTTTTATTTTGGCCCTGATTTTGTTGTCTAGTGGACTGGAAAGACTCTGGGCCATACGGCCTCCTCCCAAGCCATCCCTGGGATGGATCCAGAGGCTCTTAGTCTCATCACAAGAAAGACTTCAAGGAGAGACCAGGCACAATTGTTGAGTGATATAGGCAGGAAAGTTTATTAAAGTGAGAGTACACTCTTGAGATATAAAAGAGGATGAGCTCAAGGGATAGCTCAGGAGTTTGGGTCTCTATCTTTTATAGACAGTTGTTAACTAGGGAGTGCAATATTTATTACTTTGGAGGGGATTTCTTGGGATTAATGTTTCACATCTTTTTTTTTCTCCTTACTTGATCAGAGTCTCTGGCCTTCTTTGTCTTGGGCCTGTCTGGTTTGATTTCAGCTACTTGTAGCTTTGTTTTTGGTGCGCTGTCAGGATAGCTCTCTAACTTTTCTGGTGATGGGCCATGACTCCCCCTTTGCTGGCCTCCAGGCATTCTGTTAAGTCTAGCTAACTGTTTACTCTAACAATATGTGGGGAAAAATTACATTTTTTTCCATGATTCAGTTTCTCTATCTGCTAATAAGAAGAGTAATCAAGAAATAGTAAAACGGATGAAGAAAGATAAATATTATGTAAACATTGACTTAATAATAAATAGCCAACTTTCTTTTTGTGACACTTTCAGGAAGTATAAATGATATTTACTCTCTGACAACAAGGAAAGACATTCATGAAATTAAAAGTGATTTTCATGATTAGAAGTGACTTTTAGTTACTCTCAAGTCCATGTCTCCGTCTCCAGATGGAGTTATTCTTTAACCTTTCTAGACAGGTAGTGGTCAGTACTCAACCTCCAGGGAGGGGTTCACTACTGACATTCCACCCAACCTAAGCACTCAAGTAGAATGATTGTATGCTGTCTTGAGCTTATTTATATGTTATTGGTCCAATTGTAATAATAATAATAATAATAATAATACAAGCTTTTCTAGCTGTGAATTTTCAGTGAGAGAATTGGGCTCTGTTTAAGCCTAAAATCAAGTTCTATAGCTTCTCTTTGATTTCATTTTTATTCCACCTATCTGGAGGAAAAAGTTAATCTGTCTTTTATATTCAGATATTTTCAAATTGTATTGCTAAATAAAAATAACTATGAATGTCTATTACATTCAGATCTACTGAGAGGAACTCAGTTCTTCAGTTTTTACTGCTAAATATTGCCTTGTGGAAAATCACAGAATACTTTGCAATATAATGAAAATTAATTAATATATTAGAAGTATTTTTAAATAAATTGCATTGAGCATATATTATGGCTTTTAGTGCCCTACCACTCACTGAGAGGAGAGCTATTTGCTTCTATTTTTCTCCTTAATTTCATTTTCTTATTTAATAAAAAATAAGGTAAATTTTTCTCTATGGGGGAAAAATGATACACAGATCATTGGCTATTTTCCCAATAATAATTATACAGTTTTTCAGATGGCAATCTGAGGTGAAATTGAAGATGATTATGGTTTGAAATACAATAGACACATTTGAATTCCAAAGAGCATGTTTTACTTCATTAGATGCTTTGAAAATTGATGGCGGCAGTACAGTAAAAACTCAATTAACTGACACCTGACTTGCTTAGAATTCTAATTAGCAATGTCCCCCCACCCTCGATTTGATTTTTAGAGGACAATGACAAAGTGGGGTGTGGGAATCCCACACTGAAATAAAGTGGAACACTTTAATCATGCCATTTTCTCATTCAAACATCTTCAGTCAGTCTCCTTGACTTTCAATTTCTTCTTCCTAATAACCTTGCCCTTTCCTAATGCAACCAGCTATCTTGTGAAATGCAAATCTCTATCCCCACTATAGTTTAAAAGTTTGAAGACCGCTCTATCTTTTTTGAGTCAAGACAAAAATCTTTGAAATGATCTACATCCCCTTCATGATCAGCTTCCCTTCCTCTCCGTCATTACATCACACCACACCTCACCTCGCTTTGTCTAATGCACTAGCTTTCTATCATTCCTGCACTATGCTCATGCCCACTCTTGCCAAAGGAATGTCTTCTTTGTCTGGAAATCTCTTTCTTCTCCTCTAGCCTAGACAATTCCTAGACATTGTACATCAAGATGGGTAAATCTAACACATGAGTAGAATCCAGCTCAATCTGTATTTCCTTAGGGAAACTTTCTTGCACAACCTTCACTCAATCAAATCCTACGTTATCTGCTCTCTTGAGACATATTTCTCATCATAATAATTATCATAGCTGTAATTCCACAAACATGATTATTTTATTAATACATAAATTTCTCATTTATAAGTCTTCCTGAGGATATCCAAATACATTTTTTCATGATATTATGTCTAGGACTTAGCATAGTATTTGGTACATAGTAAGAGTTCAATAAAAATCAGTGGAATGAATACATGCAGATTTCTTATATAAGGAGATAGTCTCCAGAAACAAATTAATTCTCTTTTCATGAGGTGTTTTGAATCTCAGATACATCAATAATGCTATTTGAGACCAGACTGAAAGCCACTCACAATGCTTCTACCCACACATATATATGGGACCAACTTTCATATATGGCCATTAAATCTAGTAGATATCTATAGCACAAAACTCTCCTTCTACCAAGTCAGATCAAATTTGGCAGAAAAGAAAAAAAGAGTAACCCATAAGTGTAAGGAAAGGATTTCTTTTATAGGGAAGGTTGGTGGACTGACTAGAGGAAAAAGAGTACAAAAAAATAGACTGGTGAGTGAGGTTAAGGAAAATGGTGACCAAAGGTGAAGTGAAGGGAAAAAGGATGAGACATGAGAGTGTGACCCTGAAAACATGAATCAAACATCACCAGCTGATGCTCCTTCACTGCACACACATCTGAACTCTGTAAAATTTGAAACAACTTCCTTAAGTTGATCTACACTTTTGTGTAGACCCCCTGAAAACTTCACAAGGAGCCTTTTTGGACTGGTTTGTGTAAGTCAGGTGAAATACTATCTAGAGTAAGTAATGACCTTCTCCATGGCTATCACTGATGGCTATCAGCAGTACAGTTATTGAGGATGAAGAAATAACAAGAGATATCTATTCACACTCTAGGAAACCCTAGACACAAGATAAATTCAGCCACCTAACTTCCCCCATGCCTTATCAGATATAGCTCTGTGGACCTGCCACATAAATATTATGTACACTCACACACACATGTTCACACACATGTACATATGTAAGTGTATATTTTCACACACAAACACAGATATATACTTAGACATAGATGCAAATATCAGTATAAAATATGTCCATTGAGAAGCAGAATGAAAAATCCCTGATAAAATGTAATTAATCTGAAGAAAATTTTGTAATATATGCCATGTATGTAACTCAATGTCACTAATCATGAGACCATTAAAATAGACTGGTTCATTTCCTGTTCTTTAACATTACATTTTGTTTCCCCACAAAACCATGGACTAAAGATGAAAAATAAAATATTTGACTTTTTTTTCAACTTTCCTAAGCTTATGATATTCTGAATTATATAGTTTAGATATGAACACAAAGAAATATGCAATTAGATATTTTTTTTAAATGTTTTCGTGAAAGTCTCAGCTATTTTGCTCTGATGAACAATAACTACTAGTAAGAGTTAGATCAACATATTTGAAGTCTCAGAGCTGTGAAAGACTTTTGTGACCATTCAATCATTCATTTGTTCACCCAAGCAATATTTATGGATTGTCAGTATTCTGACTGATAGAAAAGAGGTAAAATACTCTATATTTAAGGATTGTCTACATATGAATCAAAGTATCCTAAGTTGTTAGCAGGATCATGGCAAAAACTTTAGAATTAAGTCTTAGATGCTTCAGGGAAGGGAATGTCTGCTTCTCACCAAGATGATCAGAACAACTTTCATTGAGTTAACTATTAATTGGGCCTTGAAGAGTTGGCATGATTAGTGAATGCAAAAATGGATCACCAATGGACACTTTTGTAATGACAGTGGAGTTTTTCTTCAAATATAATAGTTTGTTGGACCTTAGGAAGTAAGATTGGCAAATGTAGTTCGAACAAAAGTGGATGTTTGAGAACCACTACTCCCGCATCCCCCAAGAAACTTCCATGAAACCCAGGTATTCTCATTTATAATTCTGCTTCTGGAAACTGAGGCTAAGTGTCTTACATCTATATCTTGTGATCATGTAGTCAGTTAAGAGCTGACAGCTAGTTAACAGAAAAAAAAAGAGGAGGGAATGAATGAAAAATGTAGAAAAATAAAGAGATTTGGAGTCAGACATTTGACATGACTCTCAACTCTGATACTTACTGATTGTATGCTCTACAGCACCATATTTAACGTCTCAGAGCTCAATATCCTTATCTGATAAATGAAAAGTAATGTAGTGTTTGAAGATATCCTGGAACATAATAAGGGCACCAAAATTGTTATAAAAGACCCCTGAATTTGTGCAATCTCTACTTCCACTTATGAATACAAAAGTTTTCTTAAATGAATGAGGACATTATATATTATCTGAATGACAGATATTTCCCCATATTTTATAATTCAGTTTGACAAGGACACAAAACTGTACGACAAGTAATTTTTCACTATAATTTAAATACTGTGTTAAAACTTGTCATTTTTAAATGAAATTGTTTAAAGATTGAGGAGAACTGAAATGAATGACAGTATAGTTGGGTATTGGCTTGGAATCGTTAGGAATGCTGAAAATAGTGATTCCTGGCCCTACTCAAATACTCACAGATGTAAAACTGGCTGTATGTTCAGTTAAAGAAACTGTATGAGATCTCAGGACATGATTTAAAAAGATATCAAAGTAATGTGAAGTAATGGAAAAAAATTAAAAATCTGTAAAAGTACGTTAAAAATGAACATCACATATATTAAGGGAAATACAAGGAGTACAAATAGAATATAGAGTGGCTTTAAGTTTTTATGTACAAAAAAATGCATTTTAAAATCTGAAAGATACATACACTATGAGTGGTGCTTATCTTCTCTGTTTGTCTAAATTTTTACAATGAATATGCGCTACTTTCATAGCAAAAGGAAAAAGGTCGATTTATTTTTAAAAGAAATCTGGTTTATGAAAAAGAAAGATCATCACACACACACACACACACACACACACACACATCTCAGTTCTCCAAATGCAAAGAGAGATACACAAGTATACAGAATAATGGTTCAAGATAGCTTTATACATTTTTCTCTACAGAAGAAAAAATTAATTTTCATATGTCTCTTGATATGTTTTCAAAAAATCTGGGGCACCTGGGTGGCTCAGTCGGTTAAGCGGCCGACTTTGGCTCAGGTCATGATCTCACGGTTTGTGAGTTTGAGCCCTGCGTCAGGCTCTGTGCTGACAGCTCAGAGCCTGGAACCTGCTTCGGATTCTGTGTCTCCCTCTCTCTGACCCTCCCCCGTTCATGCTCTGTCTCTCTCTGTCTCAAAAATAAATAAACGTTAAAAAAATAAAAAAATCAATAAGATTCTATCAAATCTTTTCTTAAAATTCACCTTAAAGTAATATTTTTAGTCCTTATATAATAAGGATATTGTCTACAAATATTAAAATCCGTTATTTTGTTCCATGAAATAGTGCATCAAACAAGCAGAAATGACTAAAATTAGAAAAGATAGATTATTTCAAAAACTAAACATACATCTGAATATCTTATCTAATCATATATACATTGCTATCTTGGATTGAAGCCACTTATACACGCCGATCTACCCAAGTGCACATGAATTTATACTTATAGTCACATATATAAGACAGGTGTTTCTTGTCAGTTTTTATAATTTCAATTTTTATTCATATGTCCAAGACATACTTAGGTATGAAAGTAGAAAATAGCTTCTTTTGCCTCTTCGATAATTGTTATTAATACACAAACACTTAGTTTCCCTAAAACATGTTATCATTACAAATGATTTAATGAAGGCAAAAAAGGCATATACCTTCAACATCCTATTCTATTTATTGAATTGGGACCCTTAGAAGAAAATTCCATGAAAACAAGTTGAGTGATTTTTCAATTTGAGAGAGAATTTATTTTGAACATTTGTTGATTCATGCTTTTAGTCAGATGGTCTGCTGCCTGAAGACATATGACTGAAGGTTCTGGGATATACATAGTATTAGTTTCACCTTCAGCAAGGCTGAACAAATCTTGTAAAGTGTAATGACTTTAGTCAATCTTTTGCCTGTCAGTTATATGAAATATAATCATTTGTTGGTGAGAGTATAGCTGAAGAAGAGTATCTCTTCACCATTATGTCTTTACACTTGATGGCCAGAAGTCAAAACAACAAAACAAAACAAAACTCTAGCCTGAGACTGAAATTTCTGACGATAGTCTGGTAGCTTTTTTTAAATTTTCTTGGTCTCAGTTTGTTTATCTTTTAATACAAGGGTATGCAGGTATCCCTCTTTAGGGAATAATTGACATTATAATCATATGACTTAATATGTAGGGACATTTGAAGAGCATAAAGTGCCATACAAATGCACTTAATATCGTTACTTAAAAGATAATAGTCTTACTCTATTCAACACACAATGGGCTACTCCAAGAGAACTGTGTTCTGTCCAAAGGAATATGTAAACTAGAGTATATTCTGAGGTTAAAAACCAGAGGTGGAGAGGCTCTGCTGAGTCATAAGATAAAGGAGATACAGTGTGGTTAGTGAAGGGGGAGAGGGTAGAAGGGTTTATGACAGTTGGCCATAAAGATAAAGATAGAACTAATTAGTAGTAAGTATAGAAAATAGATTTTGCAAATAAAAATAAGAGTTCTTGATAGAGTTGAACTGATCATTTTAGCAGGTGGTGACTTTATTGATATATTTGGAGAGTAAGAGGAGGCTACTAACTTGCCACCTGATAATAGTAAAAAGAATTGAAATCTCAGATGGCTATGCCATTCTAATTTTGAATGGTTTATGGAAGACCATTATCATCACTGCATTGTTTGGTATTTTGGTTAGTTATTGCTCTATAACAAACCACCCCCAAACTTAGTGACCTGATACAACAATTTCTTCTCACAATTCTGTAGGAGAACCTCCAGGTTACCATGGTATCATTCAAGGTGCTGGGGAGGGAGGCTGGAAGGTATAAAAAAAAAGCCTTACTCACATAATTGGCAGCTGGTGGTGGTCAGCAGCTGGGAGGGCAGCTGAGGCTGAGTTGACCTTTATAGGTGCCTTTCCACACGACTGCTTGGGCTTCCTTACAGCATACTTCCAGAATATTTCATGCCACAGTGAGTCACAGGGCAAGTCCAGATTCAACATGTCAGAAAAATGCACAAGGGCTTAAGTTCCTTGGGTAAGGATCATTAGGGACCGTTTTGGAGAGTGGCTACCACAGTCATTGCCTTCGCTATTACAGAATGTAGTAATAGATGCAATTTTAAACAGAAATTTAGGAAGGCAAGAAAGGAGCCCAGAAATTATTGAAATTAATTAAAATAATGAAAGGTAAGTTAAAAAGTGGACATCAGAGGTTAAATATGTTAACTTCTAGATTTTAGGTCATAAAGGGAATGAATGCCTGAAAGTAGGTTAGTTCACTTTAACAAATAACACACATTTACTGAGTGACAAATAGACCAGTTACTGAGGTGACAAGATGCACCTTATGAAATCCTGTGGGGAATATATTTGAAATGACCACAGAAATAAGCTTTGATCTCCTCTTCAAATCTTTCAAAAGATTCACACCAACCTTAGCGTGATTGGCTTCAGTAGGCAAAAGGCGGGATAAGTGGAGAACTAGCTTTTATAAGGTGCCTACTTTGTGTCAGGTGATGTGCTAGGCTGCATTTTTCAATTACCCACTTTGCTCCTTAAACCTTTCCCTTGAAGCAGATATTGTAACGCCCAGTTTATAAAAAGAAGCAACTGAGGCTCAGAGAAGTTAACTAACTCACCGGAGATTAAACCTCTCAAAGGATTTTGACTCTAAAATCCCTACTCTATTACTCCACATAGTTACACGGCAATAAAAGCAAACCCAAGTGGGTATTGACTTGGAGTACATGGATTTGAAACACTCTCAGAATATTTAGTACCCCTGCCATGAACGTGGCTGGGTAGGTACCATGTAAAAAGCCACAGGGGCATCAAGGCGACACCTCTAGAATTCCTCAGATAACCTCCCATGTGCTTCTGTAACAATTTCCTATGGAGGGCTATGCTAGGCCAGCCCCCGCTGGATTGGTTCCTCCAGGGGGAAATGTCCCCTAAATAGGAAGTTGGAAATGCTAATCTATAGCCCAGCTGGAGAGATGGGCTAGACATATGGATTAGGAGATGGTAAGTAGGTAGCTAGTAGTAGTAGTGGAGGTAAAAGTAGCAGTAGTAACAACACAGCGACAGCAGCAGCAGCAGCAGCAGTAATAATAACAACGCTAATGGTAATAATACTAAAATTAAAACTGAGTTCCTACGCACCCTAGTGATCAGCGGCATTGCACATGCTCTTCTACTCTTCATGCTCTTTTACTGTTGGGATGTTCTTCTGTACTCCTCTAATCTTCTCTGAGTGTGTCAGAGTGTGGCCCTGAGGGCTTGGGGAGAAAGATTAGCATTTGAATTGTGGAACTGAGTAAAACCAATCACCCTCCTCACTGTCTATTAGCATCTTCTCCACCCTAGGCATAATTCTCTTACATTTCCTTCTTCTTTTTTTTAAGTTAACTTTTTTTTTTGAGAGAGAGGCATACAGAGTGTGTGGGCACAAGCAGAGGACAAAGAGAGAGAGAGAGAGAGAGAGAGAGAGAGAGAGAGAGAGAGAGAATCCCAAGCAAGTGCCACACTGTCAATACAGAGCCTGACATGGGTTGCAATCTCATAAACCACAATATCATGACCTCAGCTGAAGCCAAGAGTTGGCGCTCAACCAACTGAGCCACCCAGGCACCGCTCTCTTTTCTTAAAGCAGCAAATATCTTTTCTTTAAAATTTTTAAATGTATTTCTTTATTTTGAGAGAGACGGAGACAGCATGAGTGGGTAAGGGGAAGACAGAGAGGGAGAGAGAGAATCCCAAGAAGGCTCTGTGCTGGCAGCACAGAGACCAATGAAGGACTCAAACCCATGAAACTGGGAGAATCATGACCTGAGCCAAAACCAAGAATCAGATTCTTAACTGACTGAGCCACCCAGATGCCCCATATCCCTTTTCTTTATAGAAGCAATCATAATTTCTTTGTTCAAGTATCTGATTTACTGTTCAAGTATCTGATTTAATAGTATCACATACTATTGCAAAAGTTCTATTAAGGCAGTTTTTGTTTCTGTTTTGTTTTTGTTTTGTGCCATTCTACCCCCAGCTGGTACTCAGCATGCAGCATCTAGTAGATAAATGTATAGTGTGAACATAATGCTGACCAATATCAACAGTGAAGCAGTGAATTGAGAAAAAGGTGTCTTTGAATGAGGCAAAAGAAAATGCTGTTGTCTCCTAAAGTTGGAAGCCTTTCTCCACAAATGTATTTGCATTCCAGTAAGTTGACTAAATTGCTCTTAATCACACACAATAGTTACAAAACTATTGCACAATTAACATTAGTAATCTTAGGTAATTTTATTATTATATAGGCTTGTAAGAAAAATATTTTTATTCAAAAGTGTAAAAAGATCATTTCATCAGTGGAAGAAGAATTAAACAGTGAAATTAAACAGATTTGAGAATCTAGCAGAAATTGGAATGTTCATTGGTTATGAGATGCTTCCTATACCTTTCAAAATATAGAAATTGTGATGCATCATTGAATGTGTCAAGGATATTTGGATGAAATTAACATTTAAACTGATGAACAATCAGTAAAATTGCTAGCCCTCCATAATGTAGATGAACTTCATCCAGTCATTTGAAGGGTTGGACAGAACATAAAAAATGGCCTCTCACAGCAAGAGGAAATTCTCCAGCACACTACCTTCAGATTTCATCTGCACCACCAGCCCTCCTGAGTTTCTAGTCTTCAGACTAAACCTGCCGTTTCCTGGGGTCTCCAACCTGCAGCCCACACTGTAGATTCTGGAATGCCAACCTCTACTACAGTGTGAGCCAGAATATATATATATCTGTTTCTGTGGAGAATACTAATACAAATACTGGTACCAAGAATGGTTCTAGAGAATAGAAACTTAAGAATGAGTTTTCTGAATTGGTTCTGAAGGTTCTGAAATTGGCTATCTAATCTGATTGGATTTAAAGATACAAGTAACTCTATTTCCAGTGTAAACAGAGCACTGATAGGCCTTGGCATGATGTGGCAATAGAGATATGCCATGTATCAATAATGAGTACTCCTCATCAAACACTTATAAAAAGGAAGGATTAAGTGATACTGTTTATGATACTTTTAAATATATGTACATATTCTTTTCTCAAACATTGAGTTTAATGAGATTGGTGGTTTACTCCTTATGTTGCTGGACAAAGTGGGGAAGAAAAAGATCCTGAGGCAGTTGCCTTACAGGTCAATGCTGGCTCTCCCCAGGATCCACTCCCAGAACCGTTCTTTGATTCTAGACCTATAACTAGACTCAGGTCCCAGCAGGTCCCTAAAGATGAAGTACAAAGTGTGACACATGATGAGGTACACTACAATGCAAAGAAGTACTGAAGTTTTCTAATTAATACATACAGAAATCCAAGGAAGGTGTGGGGATGGATATTAAGTTTGTGGGATAATGGTGAAAGAAACAAAAAGTTGGATCAGGCCAAATTTATGGATATGGGCAAACTAAGAGATTCTACACTGAATGTTATAGTTTAGGGAATTAGAAAGGGGTCTAACAGTTTGTTTAGTTAACATATTTAGTTGACTGAAATATGGACTAAGAAGTGGCCCACAGTAAGTGAGTTAGAAATGCCAAAGTTGCCTTGACCTACTCGAGAGGAATGGCTTCAAAAGTTTAGGGAAATTGGAATGTTCATGGGGATTTGTCATTTAAGAACTATCTCCCCACCATGAAAGGGAGGGTCCAGAAGATACACCTTTAACCATGACTGTGAGAAATAGATTTGTGAGAGAAGCCCCAGAATACTTGAACAGCTCTCAGATTATTCATCTCTGTAGGCTAGGACTTACAGTGGGAGCTGCAGCCACGGAATTGGAAAAGGTAAATGTAATGGGAATGGTGGGATTTCGGAATGTCAGGGATTAAGTGGTGACATCCAACCCCCTGGGCAAAGTAGGCATGGCTGCTATGAAGGACAGCAGAGTCGAGCAACACTCAGAATTGTCTGACTTGTACAGACTAGTGATGTTGGTTAATGTTGGTGTTTTTAATGTTGGTGAAATATGTAGGAAGTCTAATAAATTCTTATTTGATCTCTATAAGCAGAAAAGTTCTAGGTCAAGTGAACAAAAGTCTAACCTGAATTGTAAAATACATTTATGGCCTCTCAGTCAATCTTACACTTGAGACAGTTTTTAGAACCAGAACCCCTTGAATGAAGGGGAGGCCAGATCCTTTTAAAGAAGGATTTGAATAAACTACTAAAAATCTACACTGTTAATTTTTCTCCCAGCCTTCTGCAAAGGGATCTATAGATTAACCTGGGTTTTCAAGAGAAACAGAACCAATAGGCTACATATATATATATATATATATATATATATGTGTGTGTGTGTGTGTGTGTGTACACATATATAGATATACGTTCTGCCATCTGCAAGGGATCTATAGATTAACCTGGGTTTTCAAGAGAAACAGAACCAATAGGCTACATATATATATATGTGTGTGTGTGTGTGTGTGTGTGTGTGTGTGTGTGTACACGTATATAGATATACATTCTGCCATCTGCAAGCTGGAGAGCCAGGAAACCTGGTAGTGTAATTCAGTCTTAGGTCAAGGTCTTGAGAACTAGGAGAGCTAATTGTGTGAGTCTCTGACCAAGTCCAAGGACTTGAAAATGAAGGTGTAGTGGTGGGGTATAAGGTAGAGGAAGGGAGGCTATAACTTCTGGTATTAGTCCAAAGGCAAAAAAATGGAAGTGCCAATGTCCAAGAGCGGGAGAAGATAGGTGTCCTAGCTCAAATGGAGAGAACAGATTTTCCCTTTCTCCACCTTGTTGTTCTATTCAGCCCCCGCCAACTTGGAAGATGCTAACATACAGTGAGGAGGGTGATTTGCTTAACTCAGTTCAACAATTCAAATGCTAATCTTTCTCCACAACACCCTACACCAGGGTACCTATATAATGGAAAAGGAAATAATCAGAACTTTCAGGAACTACTGGACATTGGGTCTGTAATGACACTAATTTCGGAAGACCCAAAACATCACTATGGTCCACCACGCAGAGTAGAAGCTTAGGGAGGTGAGGGGATCAGTGGGGTTTTAGCTCAAGTCCATCTGACAGTGGCCCAGTGGATCCCTGAATCCATCCTTGGTCATTTCTCCAGTTCCAACATCCATATGCAATTGAAATAGGTTTCATCAGCAGCTTGTAGAATCTTCACATTAATTCCCTGACCTGGGGAGTGAGAGTTATCATGGTGGGGAAGGCTGAATGGAAGCCACTAAACCTGTTTTCAACACAGAAAAACAGCAAAACAAAATTAAAACCACATTCCTAATTCGATTGTAGAAATTAGTGCCCCATAAAAGACTTGCAGGAGAAAGAGGTGATGACTCCCATCACATCCCTACTCAACCCTCTCATTTGGCCTGTGCAGAAGAGAGACGGATTGTGGAGAATGATAATGGGCTATAGTAAGCTTAACCAGGTGGTGACTCCAACTGAAGCTCTGGGTCAGATGTGGTTTTACAATTAGCGTATTCCTTGGTATCTAGTATGCAGCTATTGATCTGGCAAGTGTGTTTTTGTTTTTTTTTTTTCCTCAATACCTGCTAATAAAGTCATAACAAGCAATTTGCTTTCAGATAGCAAGGCCACCCTCATTGTCATACCTCAAGGATATATCAGCTCTCCAGATCTATGTTATAATTCAGTTCACATAATTTTGATCACTTTCCTTTGTACAAGATGCCTCATGGGTCCATTACTTTGACGACATCATGATGATTAGACCCAGTGAGCAAGAAATAGCAAATATTCTAGACTTATTAGTAATATATTTGGGTGTCAGAGGGTAGGAAATACACCTAACACATTCAGAGGCCTCTATCTCAGTGAAATGTCTTGGGGACCAGTTATTTGAGGCATGCTGAGGTAGTTCTTCCAAGGTGAATAAACAGTTGTTACATCCGGCCCCTCCTACAACCAGAGGTACAACACCTAGTGGGCTTCTTGGGATTTGGGAGGAAATGTATTTCTCATTTGGGTATTTTACTTCACACATTTACTGAGTGACCCTAAAATCTGCTCTTTTTGAACGCTGCCTAGAACAAGAGAAGGCTGCGTAACAGGTCCAGACTGCTGTGCAAGCCTCTCTGCCACTCAGGCCCTATAGGCCCACAGACCCAATGGCACTTAAAGTGTCAGTGACACCTTGTGGTATTGTTTGCAGTCTTTGGCAGGCTTCTGTAGGTGAATCACACTACAGGCCCTTCAGATTATGGACCAATGTCTTGCAGTCCTTTGTGGATAAAAACTCCCCTTTTGAGAAATAGCTTTATCTTGCTGGACCTTAGTGAACAGTAAGTGCTTAACTATGGGGAACCAAGTTATGGAACCTGAGCCATCCATCATATTATCTGACTCACTAAGCCATGAAGTTGGGCATGTACACTAAAATTTCAACATCAAATAGAAGTTTTATATATATATATATACATATATATATATATATATAGTACTGAAGTCACAAGTAAGTTGCATGAAGGAGTGGCCCAAATATCCACAGTCCCCACTCTTGCCACACTATCTTCTCTCTCCCACCCAGTGTCTGTTACCTCATGGGGAAGTCCCTATAATCAATTTATACAGGAGGAGAAAACTCAGGCCTCATTTATAGATGATTTTGCATGTTATACAGGCAACACTTGAAAGTGAGCTGTAGTACTACAGCCCCTGGCTGGGACATCCTTGAAGGGCAGTGGTGTTGAGAAACCCTCCCAAAGGGAAGAATGTCATGCAGTGCACCTGATTGTTCACTTTTCTTGGAAGGAGAAATGGCCAAATGTGTGGTTATATACCAATTCATGGGCTATCTCCAATGGTTTGGAAAATTGGTAACAAGGAAATTTGGGAAAGAGGTATGTGGATACATCTCTTTGAATGGGGGGAAAAAAAACAAACATGAAGATATTTGTTTCCCATGTGAATGTTCACCAAAGTATGACCTCAGCAGAGGAGCATTTCAATAATCAAATAGATAGAGTGACCTATTCTGTTTGTCCCAATTAATTTCTTTCCCCAGCCACCTTTGTATCACTCAATGAGCTCATGAACAAAGTAGCCATGGTGAAAGGAAAGGAAGTTATATCTTGGCTCAACAATATGGGCTCCCATTCACCAAGGCCAACCTCACTATGGCCACTGCTGTGCGTCCAATCTGTCAGCAGTATAGACCAATAATAATTTTCAATATGAGACCATTCTCCAGAATTATCAGCTAACTACCTGGTAACAAGTTGATTACTTTAGATCTCTGCATCATGGAAGGGGCAGAGTTTTGTTCTTATTGGAATAAACGGTTACTCTGGATAAGGATTTGTCTCCTATGTATTCAATGCCTCTAACAAAACTACCATTTATGGACATAGAAAATGTCTTATCTACTATCATAGTATTTCACACTGTATTGCTTCTGATCAAGGAACTCTCTTCACTCTAAAGGATAGCAGCAATGGGTACATGCTCATGGATTTAATTGGTCTTACCAAGTTCTGCAGCACCCTAAGGCAGCTAGCTTGGTTAGGATAGTGAAATAGCCTTTTGAAGACTGTTATAGTATCAGCTAGGTGGGAATATCTTGCAAGGTTGGGACAAGGTTCCCCCAGAAGGATGTATGTACTTTGAATCAGCATTTAATATGTTTATTCCAGAGTCAAAATTCATGGAACCAGAAGTGGAGGGTAGAAGTGGGAGTGGCATCACTCGTTGTTACCCTTAGTGACTCCCTAGCAAAACTTTTCCTTCCTATTTCCACAACCTATGTTCTGTTGGCCTAGAAATACTAGTTCCAAAGGGAGGAATAGTTCAATCAATGGTTGATTGAATATGTCAGTGATTTACTGAACTGGAGGTTAAGACTGCTGCCTGGCCACTTTGGATTCCTCATGCCTTTGAATGAACAGACAAATAAGGAGTGATTAGTCCCAACTGCCAGGGGGAAATTAGACTGTTGTTCTATCATAGAGATAAGGGAGACTGTATCTGGAATACAAGAGCTCTCTTAAGTCATGTCTTAGTACTACATCCATGCCCTGTGATTGAAGTCAATGGAAAATTAAATAATTCAATTCAGAGAGGACTACAAGGGGCTCAGACCCTTCAGGAATAAAGATTTGGGTCACCACACCGGGTAAAGAACCACAACCAGCTTGGTGCTTCCTAAATGCAAAGGGAATACAGAATGATTAGTGGAAGAAGGTAGTTATGAATACCAGGTGTTGCCACATGACTAGTTAGACAGATGAGGACTATAGTTGTTATGAGTATTTCTTCCTTACGTTGTTATGAGTATGTTTGTGTGTGGAGAGTCTGGATGGATAGATAGATAGATAGATAGATAGATAGATAGAGAAAGATAGATCTGTATCTGTATATCTATATCTATAAATGTTGTTTTCTTCCCTCTATTATCTCTTTATCATATATAGTAAGTTATATTAGCTTTATTATAGTATTTAAACATTTTTAACAGTATATCATAGTATGTAGGCTATGAGATATAGCAAAAAGAGTATACATCAACCAAGAACTCTGCATCCTTTTCTGGTGAAAAGATTAATTATCATTTTCAATCATACACATGATTGCTGCATTTTGTTAGGTCTGCCTTAGTATTACCACACCCTGTGATTGAAGTCAATGGAAAATTAGCATTATGACTATGCTATTGTCTTTATCTAGAGATCAAGTAGGATTTAAGGAAATGTGTGAGAGTGGCATTTTGACACAGCAGTTGGACTCAGGATGTTTAATTTTGTGTGCGAACTTGCAGAATGTTTTTGCATGAGATAAACATTTAAATCAATGTGCTTTGGGTAAAACACATTGCTTTCCATTTGTGGGTGAGCCTTGTCTAATCAATTGAAGATCTAAATAGAACAAAAAGACTGACTTCTCTGAGCAAGAGAGAATTCTCCAGAAGACTGCCTTCAGACTTCATACGCACGATCAGCAACCTGGGCTTGGAGGCTGCTGGTCTTTGAACTGGAGTGCACCATTGGCTCTCCTGGATCTCAAGCTTTTCAGCATATACTGCTGAGTTTAGAGTTGCCAAGTTCCATAATTGTGTGAGTCAATTCCTTATAATATATCTCTTTCTATATATGCACATCCAATTGGTTCTGTTTATGCATAGAGCTCTGAGTAATACAGAAGTATAGGCTTTTGTTTTTTAATTTACTCACTGAATAGGAAAGACAAAGGAAAGATGCTGTACAAAGTGCCAGGCTTGGACCACAACTCCATGCCAATGACAATTCTTGCCAACTCTATGATGATCCAATTTGCAATATCACTGCCTCACTCACCAAAGCCGAAGAATAGATTTTACATCCTGAAAGGCAAGAAATCTGGCTCTTCTCTTCACATTTTCAAGGCGATTTTTGAAAACTGTGGATAAAAATGGAAGCTTAAAGGATAAGAAGCCTTGCTGGAACTTTATTCTGATGGATTGTTCCAGAAAGTATAAGAAGTGAGAATTTGATGGCCCATTTCTGGAGAAGAGGTTTCTACATATTGAGGTGCTTTTTGCCAAATGTGGGCCTAATTAAGCCTGAGAAAACCCGTTTCTCTGCGGGCCTGGAGCTGCCGGGTAGAGATGAGCAGTGGTGTAGCATCATGAGACTTCATTATAATGTTGGCAAGAGTCTTTTATTAGCAGTAGTTGGGAGGACACCTGGCTAACTGGGGTTTAGAGGATATATGATTTCTGCCACATTGCAGGTGGAATGTTAAAGAACATAATGCAGCTTCTGGAGGAAGATGTTCTGCAGTTGCCAAAAGCCTTAGTGTTGCCTAAGGATGCCAAAACCTGTAACCTTCTATTTCACGTTTAGAATGTTCTGCAAAGCAAGTGGAACATTTGAGATGGTGGAAATGGACTGATTCCTCAGGCCAATAACAACAGTTAATGAGACCAGACCACCAAACAAACTTCCCAGACTGATAGCCATGAATTTCCTAAAAAACAAACAAACAAACAAACAAACAAACAAACACACACACACACAGGGTTCATACAGCATGATCATACTCTATAAATAACCCAGGCTAAGAAATATCCTTCCTCCCTACTCCTATCCTCAAGTTAAATTTGAACTCGTTTTGGTTTGAGCTTTGAAACTAGTTTTGTTGGTGTCTCTTTGGAAAAGAATATTTTGCTTCAACATTCACTAAACAATGGATATAATAGGAATGGCTCCTGGGTTATTTGCTTATTTACAAAGAGTTTCATATACACTGTGCAGATTATCTTGGTCATTTCTCTCTCTCTCTCTCTCTCTCTCTCTGTCTGTCTTTTTAAGTAGGCTTCATGCCCAGTGTGGTGCCCAACATAGGGCTTGAACTCACAACCCTGAGATCAAGACCTAACGTGAGATCAAGAGCCAGGTGCTTAACCAATTGAGCCACCCAGGCGCCCAAGTTTCTTTTTGTTAAAGCAAACTTAAACTTTGTTGTTAACAAACTGTAAAACAAAACAAAACAAAACAAAACAAAAAAAACCCTGGAACTAATTATATAATTGCTATTATTCTAGAAATTTTAGCCTTCTTATATTAAATCTTAGCAGTTTTATGCATGCAACAAACATAAGCTTCCAAGATTTCTGACAGCAAACAGTGAAAGAGAGCTTCAGTTTCTCAGATCATCCTCTATTCCTCTTTCTATAACTTCTAGGATGTTCTTTTGCAATTTTAAACCAAAATACTTTTTGATGATCACGTTTTGCGGGTTACATTGTATGTTTGCCACTATATAGAGTCCATCAAAATTATAAAGAAATAGTAATTGAATTTTTTCTGTAAAGGATAGACTTTAATCTACATTTCATATCCCTATTTCATTCCTTATATGTGTTTCCTGTTACATCATACCTTGAGATCATTTTCTTTTTTGTCTCAATTCAATGTGGTTTTTTAAGTAAGACCTGGGGATTAGTGTATTATTATCCCACTTATAAGATGAAAATGTTTTCTATGGGAGCCCAGCCTCACGAGAGATACCAAGATACTGTGTGCTTATAAAAACAGCATTTTGTTCATATATATATATATATATATATATGCACACACACAATTATACTGAGTATATTGCATATGTCCCTAATTTTAAGAAAAATCACACATAATTAATACAAACTCTTATTGTGATAAAGATTGTGTTTCAAAAGAAAAATCTTTGCTAACTCTTCAGTTACTTATGAACTGACCTTATGACATTTTATCTTTATCCTTCAGTATTCTTTCTTGCTCATCAATCACTGTTTTCTTCTGTTCCATGTCAGTGAGAAAAGTAGTGATGCAGCCACAAATAATGAATCATGAACAAGCTTTTGCCATTTATATCATAAATATGACAGGGCAGTGCCTGCAGACAGTGTTATTTCCGGTCTGCATTCCTGAACACTGAGGTCAATAAAATTGCTCCCAGTCATAAAGCACGGGTAGGAGACATACTTGTATGCAGTGAATCTTCCAGCTGGAGAATGAATTACTGTTTCTGGATGACAAAATCAAGGCATCCAGGGCCTCTTGGTAGAAAGATGACTCTACTATATTTTGAGCTTGTTCCTTACACATCCTTTTCATGATTTTCTATAACCCCCTAAGAATTGGTCTGTTTCCTCCTTTCATCATTACTAAGTAAAGCTTTGCCTGGGTCTCTCTACTTCCCTTGATATGCAGGCATAATGGGTCTCTAAGTCAACTTCACCCCTTTGACCACTCTCAGAAGCAAGCATATATTTTAATCCTGTTTTAAGTCTTGT
This sequence comes from Panthera tigris, assembly GCF_018350195.1. Classification (NCBI taxonomy): domain Eukaryota; kingdom Metazoa; phylum Chordata; class Mammalia; order Carnivora; family Felidae; genus Panthera; species Panthera tigris. The sequence goes on from NC_056670.1 coordinate 26,219,363, forward strand.
ACTGCTCTGTATCCTAGGAAACAGTCATCGGTTAGGACTGATGAAGGTTCTCTCCTTGACCAAATTTTAGTCAGACTCCTCTGAATTCTGTTTTCAACTAGGCTTTGAATTTCAGTGTCCATGTTCATCTCTGTATTGTCTTATTTTAGCAAAAATCCTATTAAAGTTAGTTTATTCAAAATCTTCATCATCTGTATCTGATCACCCTCGATCGGATCAGGTTCCTCAACCTTCACCATTCCCTAGGTGTTTTGTGATCACCTTGGCCCGGCCTTCAGCAAAAAACCTGTTAACCAGAACTCCCCTCCCCCTTACCACTGTTTAGTAATTTTCCAAGTACTGATCCCCATCCTGGTCCTTAAATTATAAATTACCACTTCCCCCCTGTTGTATTTGGAGTTCTCTCTCCCATTGCAAAACTACATTCCAGTGATTCCTTAAACCTATTCCAGTAGTCTCCCTGAATAAAGTTTGTTTTACCATCTTTAATAAGCGTCATGAATAATTTTAACAGGATAATATGTTTTTTCTTTTTTTTAAGTTTTATTTATTTATTTTTAGAAAGAGAGAGAGAGAGTGGATTAGGGGTAGAGGGAGGGTGAGAGAGGGAGACACAGAATCCAAAGCAGGCTCCAGGCTCTGAGCTCTGAGCTGTCAGCACAGAGCCAATGCAGGGCTCCATCTCACAAACTGTGAGATTATGATCTGAGCCGAGATCAAGAGTCTGATGCTTAACCAACTGAGCCACCCAGGTGCCCCTAATCTTTTTTAATAGAACCAATAAATATTAAAAAAAAAAAAACCAAAATCTTGAGTCTCAAATCTCAGTTTCCCAAAATGCTCAGATAACCTTTCTTTGTTCCCTCTCTAAAGTTTCTTCAATATTCATACTTGCTTTATAAATGAAGAGTTACCTAATATATATTCCTTCTTTGAACCACACATTTCATATATCTCCTTTCAAACTTTTTGGAGCTTTTGATAGCAAGAAAGAGTAGGCATTTAGCATCTTTTATGCAACCCAAGATCAAATGGAGTTTATTAATTTATTCTTTGATTCTTGATTCCTTTTGCATGTGTTTCATTTGACAGGTTTTTCTGGTTATTCTTCCTTTGCCCCCACCCTTATTCACTACCAGGATATTGTAGGGATGTAAGGACAGACTCACCCCTTCCTCTCTGCCATGCAAGTTTTTCTGACCCTGTTGCAACAGTTACAGCTTCTGTCTGTAACAGGATTCTCCCATGGCTCCGGATGTATTGGTTTTGTATGATACCTTCAGCCTGCCATGTCAGGACAAAAAAAAAAAAAAAAAAAAAAAAAAATGGTAAAGGCTTCATGCTGATTCTACTTCCTTTGTGGCACATCATTGCCCTATTGATTTCTTTAACCTTGCCCAAACCTCTGTAAAAAGTTCTTGCCTGAAATTATTGTAAATTAAATTATTTTGAATGTGCCACCCATTTCTAAATGGGACCCACAGTGAAATGTCTGAACCATTCCTCCCTTTGCCTACCCTGGCCTCCTTCCTACACTTAAAGCCTCTTTTTGTTCAACACTAGCTCAATCATTACTTTCTCAGGAAAAACTTCTTCCACTAAGTAGTTTCATTACTAATTGTCCCAAGAAACTCTCTACCTTTTCTTAGAAAGTTAAAGTTAAATTCCTTGACATAATTATCTTACTGTCTATCTCATTTAACTCCATTCTCTATGAGAGCTTGGTCCAGGTATTCCTTGCTCATTATATCTCCAGTGTCTAGCCAGACTTTCCAGCACATTGGAGGCACTCAATAGATAGGCTGAAAGAAAAATTGAGTAAATGACTTGCTATTCTGATTCAAGTTAATGTGTACTGTTTTCTCTCGTATCAGTAACTCCTTAGGCATTATTCTTTTTTTTTTCTTTTCTTTTTCTTTCTTTTTTTTTTTTCTTTTTTTTTTTTTTGAATTAGTCAAGCTGGGCCATTTGCTGACTTTTCTGTGATTACATTTCAGTAGCAGATACTTCTCAAAATAAAATAAAAATTCCCTTGAGAAAAAAATAGGTTAGCAGGCTAGCCAATACATCTTTAAAAACATAATTGCACTCGTTGAGTGTGGTAGTTTTGCTGATCAAAATATTTGTTTGTCTAGAGAGGCATCTTTACTGAAAATAGCTAAGGGCAAGTCTAGGCAGGTCTCAGAAAATTTCTGCCACAGGAGACTGATCTGACTTCCAGATCACTTGACCTTTCCAGGTCCTTGTAAAGGTCAAGATGCAATTCCACCAGCTGTACCTAAAGCTCTCTCTCTGATTTTAAATTTAGCTAGAATGGTTCCTCTCTCATTCTTCTTTTCCCTGTTTATTAGTTTAGTGCATCTATTAGATACTCTCAGTGATCCCACTGTATTTTTAATTTAATTCCCAAGTAACTGTAATGTAATTCTTCCTCTTAATAGAAATAGATTTATACTTGTTTGCCACCTCTACACTCAGTTTCTTATTTATTCTGAGTATAATAAGAATGTAATCCTATGGCACAAGTTTCCTTCATCTTGTTTAGCAAATAGTTTAGCCTGGTGACAAGAAGGAACTGTTTTGTTTTGTCCACTTCCTTTGGTAAAATTTTAAAATTCAGTATATTTCTGCATAAGTATTTCCATCAATAGGAAGTATGGGAAATTTCTAGTGGGAGAAGAAGCTGGGAGTGTCAGAAGTTGTAAATGATTATATAGCATGATATTACTTATTAGCATAATGAGCGAAACCACAGCCCTTATCTTGTATTTTATTTCCTCTTCAGTTTCCAAAACACTATGCTCAAATCAATTTTTAAACCAAAATTAGTGTAGTGATTGGTACAGCATCTTCAATAATTATACATTGACATTTGAATAATATATATTGTTTAGGATAGTTTATGATTTCTGATGCCAGTTTTTATCTTTTCTCAGACTAAAAATTGATTAGAAAACAGTTTTAAAAAGTAACTTGATACCATTGGCAATGATAGTTCCATATGAGCAATATTCATAATTTTATTTTTTGTGTCATGTTTTTATTTGTATTCTAGTTAGTTAACATACCGTGTGATAATGGTTTCAGGAGTAGAATTCAGTGATTCATCGCTTACATATGACACCCAGTCCTCATCCCAATAAGTGCCTCCTTAATGCACATCACACATCCAGCCCATCCCCCACCTACCTTCCTCCAGCAACCCTTAGTTTCTTCTGTATAGTTAAGAGTCTTTCATGCTTTACCTCCTCTCCTTCTCCTTCCACCTCCCCGCAGCCCCTATGTTCATCTGTTTTGTTTCTTAACTTCCAAGTATGAGTGAAATCATATGATATTTATTTTTCACTTACAATGTTTAAATAAAAATCACAATAACTACAGTTTATTATGTGTTGGTCATTTTCCATGAATTAAGACAAGTACTTTACATGCTTATTCTTTATTTTTTATTGTGAAAACAATGTGAGTTTATCTCTACTTTATTGATAGAAGAATAGAGCTTAGAAAACTTAACAAGTAAGACACATAGCCAAATATTAAAATATAAATCTTCATCAATCCATGACCTCTTTTTATGCTGCCTTTGAAGAGTCTGAAAAGGAGAAGAAGAAGGTGACTAGACAGGCTAAATATGTTCTACAGTTTACAATCTTGTGTTTCAATCATGTCTCTATCAATAGAACCTAATGTGTCTGTCCTTGAATACATTGCTTAACTTTAATTTAAAGTCTCAGCTTCTTCTGTGGCAAAATGGGCACAATATAAAATCTTTGTTTATAGATAACAATGAAAATAAAATCCAGAAGAGTCTATTTTTGTGTATGGTGTAAGAAAGTGGTCCAGTTTCATTTTTTTGCATGCACCTGTCCAACCTCCCAAACTTTCTCCATTATATATCTTCTCCATTATGTATTTCTACTTCCATTTTTGTAGATTAATTAACAGTGTAAGTATCAGTATATTTCTAGCTCTCGTTTCTTTCATAGATCTATATGTCTATTTTGGTTCCAGTATCATACTGTTTTGATTACTAAAATTTTGTAGTATAGTTTGAAATCTGGGATTGGATTCCTCCAACTCCATTCTTTCTCAAGATTGCTTCAGCTATTTGAGCTCTTTTTTGGATCTATACAAATTTTAAGATTTTGTTGTTGTTGTTGTTCCAGCTCTATAAAAAATACTATTGGTATTTTGATCAGGACAAAAATAAACTCAAAATGTATTAAAGACCTAAATGTAAGACCTCACACTGTTAAATTCTTAAAAGAAAACATTGGCAGTCACCTGTTAGACATCAACCTTAGCAGTATTTTCCTAGATATGTCTTCCCAGGTCAGGGAAACAAGAACAAAAACAAACAACTGGGACTACAACAAGCTAAAAAGCTTTTGCACAGTGGAGGAAACCTTCAACAAAATGAAAAGGCAACCTATTTAATGGGAGATGGTATTCGAAAATGATATATCTGATAAGGTGTTAATATCTAAAATACATAAAGAATTTATACAACTCAACACCAGTAATAATAATAATAATAATAATAGTAACAGTAATAATAATAAAATTTAAAAATGTTTAGATGACCTAAAAAGACATTTTTCCAAAGAAGACATACAGATGGCCAAAAGACATGGAAAGATGTTCAGTATCACTAATCACTGGGGACACAATAATCAAAACTACAATGAAATGTCACCTCATAGCTGTCAGAATAGCAAGTATCAATAAGACATAAATACCAAGTGTTGGCAAGAATGTGGAGAATAAATATCTCTTGTGCACTGTTGATGGGCCTGCAAATTGGTTCAGTCACTATGGAAAACAGTATGGAAGTTCCTCAAAAAGCCAAAAAATAGAGGTACTCTAAGATCCACTCTCTGGGTACTTATCTGAGGAAAACAAAAACATTAATTCAAAAGGATATTATGCACCTCTATGTTTATTGTAGCATTATTCACTCTAGCTAAGGTATGGAGGCAACCTGAATGTCAAGTGATAGATGAACGGGTAAAGAAGATGTGGTATATATACACAATGGAATATTACTCATCCATAAAAAAGAATGAAATCTTGCTGTTTGCAACAACACGGATAGACCTAGAGGGTATTATGCTAAGTGAAATAAGACAGAGAAAGAACAATACCGTAGGATTTCATTTATATGAAGAATCTAAAAAACAACACAAATAAGCAAACAAAACAGAAACAGAATCATAAATATAGAGAACAAACTAGCGGTTGCCAGAGGAGAGGGGGATGGGGACATAGGTGAAATAGGTGGAGGGGATTAAGAGGTGCAAACTTCTAGTTACAAACTAAATAAGTCGTGAGGATGAAAAAAGTACAGCATATAGAATATAGACAATAACATTTCAATAAATTTGTGCAGTGATAAGTAGTAACTATACTCAACATGGTATTTTGTAATATATATATAATTGTCGAATTACTATGTTGTACATCTGAAACTAATATAATATTATATGTCAACTATAATTAAATTAAAATAAAATAAAAAGGTGAAAACAATACAAAAGAAAGAAAATGTACCTGATACATGATAGGACCTCAATATGCTAAATATCATTATCATTGTTATTATTATTTAATACCCTTTTCCTAAGGCGTGTCATTGAACAATTAAAAACAACTGCTTTCCGGGCCACCTGAGTGGCTTAGTTGGTTAAGCATCGTACTCTTGGTTTGGGCTCAGGTCATGATCTCAAGGTTCATGAGTTCCAGCCCCACATCAGGTTCTGCGGTGACAGTGCAGAGACTGCTTGGGATTCTCTCTCTCTTTCTCTGCCCCTCCCCATCTCTCTCTTTCTCAAAATGAATAAACAAAATTAAAAAAAAAATCTTTATAAAAACAACTGCTTTCCAGAGGTCAGAAGTTTCCCCTATAAGAGAAGTTTGGGACTAAATGGAGTAGCACAGGTCAACTTATTTCTTCTGTTGATTATGACTAACATCTAGACAAAATATACAAAGCAACCATCTGAGTATTCTAAAAAGTAAAAAAATAAATAATTACCTAAAAATCAAATGATTTTTGTGGGCGCCTGGCTGTCTCAATCAGTTAAGCATCCAACTTCAGCTCAGATCGTGATCTCACGGTTAGTGAGTTCGAGCCCTGCGTGAGGATCTCTGCTGTCAGCATAGAGCCCACCTCAGATTGTATGTCTCCCTCTTTCAGCCTCTCCCTCACTCTCACTCTTTCTCTCTCAAAAAATAAATATACATTAAAAAAATAAAGAGCTCCATTCCAGACAGAAGGAAAAATATTGAGAATGCCTGGTAGTTTAAAAATATATATAAAATGATTTTTAGAGGGGAAAACATAAAGAAGTAACTTTTACAGAAGTGAGTTTTCCATTTTCCTTTATTTTTTTCCTTGCAAGTTTTCTTTCAAGGGTGGGACCAATAATGGAGTTAAATAGCAGTGGTGGTGACAAGGGCTAAAATTTCAGAGAAACGTTGTCCTTCTGGCCAATGGAGGGAACATGTCCTCCTTCTATGCAAAGTATGATGAGTCCTTAACCTTCACCCTAAAAAATTATAAAAGTATGTAAAACTAAGCAGAGGAAGGGAATAATAAAGGTAAGAGATCTATAAAATTAAAAATGGAAAGCAATGGAGAAAACAACTGAAAGCTATTTCTTTAAAGAGATCAATAAAATTGATAAACATTTAGCCAGGCTGATTAATTAAAAAAACAAACAAACAAAAAAAAAAAGCAAAGAAGATACAGACACAGGAATGAAAGGAGGGATGTGACTACAGACACTAAAGCGGCAAAAAAGGAAAGTAAGAAATATTGCAAACAAGTTTTTACTTAAATTTGACAACTCAGATGAACTGGATTAATTCCTTGAATGACACATATTCCACAAGTTCACTATTTAAGGAAAAACTCAATATTTCTAAATCTATTAAAGAGACTAAATTTAGAGTGAAAATCTTTATAAAAACAATAACAATAAGAAAAATTTTAGGTTAGCTTAGCTATCTTACTGCTTATACTACCAAGTGCTTAAAGGAGGAAACACCAATTCTACATAAACGCTTCCAGAAAAAAGGAGATTAAGAAACACTTCCTAACTCATTTAATGAGGCCCTCTTACCTTGGTGGCAAAACGAGACAAAAATACTACAAAAAAATGAAATATAAATCATGAATATAAATGCAAAATGTCTTAAAATACTGCAAATCTAATGCAGCAACATGAAGAGGACAGTGTATTGTGAAAAATGGGATTTATCCTGAAATTGCAGGCTGGTTCGATTCAACATTAGAATATCAATCAAGTATAAATTATTGTCAAGGGATTAAGAAGAAAAAAAAACATATGATCATCTTAGTCGATGCAGAAACAGTATTTGGCAAAATTCAATACCCACTCATGAGTCAAAACTCACACAAAACCCTGACTACAAGGGAATTTATTTAACCTAACATTGAACATCTCTAAAAACCTATACCTACCATATTAATAATTAATATCCTTCTTAATATTTTTTCTCTAAGGTTGGAGACAAGGCAAGAACGTTTATTCAGCTTTACACTGGAGATCCCAACCAGTGCAAAAGGCAATAAAAAGCAATAACAAGGATACCTATAAAAAGGAATAAATAAAAATATTTAAATTTTCAGCCCACACAATTTCCCAAGTAGAATCATCCCAAGAAGTTTATAAAAGAACACAAATAAAACAAAAAGTGATTAGAACTAGTAAGTGAGGATAGCAAGTTTTCAGGATATTATGTAATAAAAATAAGCAACTGTATTTTTATATGCTAACAATAACCACTGGAAAATTAAAAAAAAATAAGTCTCATTTATAATAGGTATATATATATATATATATATATATATATATATATATATATAAAAGCTATGAAGTACTTCATTATACACCTAACAAATATGTGAAAGATCTGGATGATGAAAGCTTCACAATCAGGCAGTGTTCAGTTAGCATGGCTCCACTGTGCACAGATTTCAAGCAACATGGTTCAGTTAAATAATGCCAGTTTCCCCAAACACAGTTCAAGTTCAGTGGCCATAGTACATGAGCCATGATTGATTGCATAAAACATAAACTTCGCTGCTAGTTCTTCCGTCCACATACTTCTGCATACATAACAAACGTACTGCATGATCAGTAACCGATGATGCTCTTTTACAGGGTGCTGATTGGTCACTTTGCACCTGTTATTTAGTTCATGCTCATAGAGCAAAGTGTGTCATTGTGTTGTCTCCTTCTGTCCCCATGATAACCCACAAAAGGCCTTTTTTTTTTTTTTCAAAATGAATAATCAAAAGATGGAATGCCCAAAAGAGATGAAAGTACATCAAGGAAGCAAATGTTCATACCAGAAGTGAAATCACAATGGAACATAAATCGGGGCGCCTGGGTGGCTCAGTTGGTTAAGCGTCCGACTTCGCTCAGATCACGATCTCACAGTTCAGGAGCTCGAGCCCCGCGTCGGGCTCTGTGCTAACAGCTTGGTACCTGGAGCCTGGAGGCTGCTTCAGATTCTGTGTCTCCTTCTCTCTCTGCCCCTCACCCGCTCACACTCTGTCTCTCTCTGTCTCTCAAACATAAATAAACATTTTAAAAATTAAAAAAAAAACAATTGCACATAAATATAGTTACAGAAGAAATAGGTGATGGGGAGATGCTGACTCCATGTATGAGCCAGAAGAATTTATAAAGGAGAACATATGCACATAAATGGGGAAAAAAACGATAATGTAAAAGATGAAGACACCCCAGAAGAAGTTATGTTGAAAGAAAACTTTGCATTAAGGAAAATCTCTGGGATATTTTATACATTGAAAGTATGAAAGGTAGAGTGACAGAAGTGAATCCAAGCTTAGAAAGAAGTATAACAATTCATAAAAGCTCAGAAAAGATGCTTTCTCCCTATCGTTACTTATAAATGACAAGAAGAAATAAGCAAGCATTTTTCAAATTCCTCTAAAATGTGGACAGAAAATAAATCTATGAAAGTAAACATGAAAAGTCATGTAGCTTGATAAGATAAGGTTGCAATTTGCTTTTGCCGTAGCATATTCACTTACTTTTCTGTAAAGCTCCTCCAAACATTTTTAGAGTTATTTTATGTGGTTATCAATTAACATGATCACAATTAATTATTCCTTATTGCTTATTGAGCAAAATATTATGGTCATGAAATGTGTTTAGTGTATTGTAATAATTTCCTGCAAAATATGAGTTCAGAATAATCAAAGATAGCTAACTTGTGTAAAATCTGTTAATGAAACCATTTTTTTGGTAAACCACTTTATTTTTCCTTCATGGTTCAAACTATCACCATTAAAATTCTGCAAATTGGTGGGCTCCTGGGGGGCTCAGTCGGTTGAGCATCTGACTCGTGCTCAGATTCTGATCACAAGGTTTGTGAGTTCAAGGCCCACATCAGGCTCTGTGCTGACAGTGCGGATCCTGCTTCGGATCCTCTACGTCCCCCTCTCTCTGCCTCTCCCCTGCTTGTGCTCTCTCTCTTTCTCAAAAATAAATAATAGGTATTTTTAAAAATCTGCCAATTGGAACAAAGGATATAAGAAAGCTAATTACCAAAAGAGGCAAATTAAAAATATCAATCAGACTAAGGTTTATTTTTGCTCTCTGTTATTATAATTATTCCGATTCCTTAAGATTTCATCTTATTGAAGTGAAATCTAACTCTGAAAAAAAAATGCAGTAGCGGTTCTCTGTGAGTCCTTTATTTCTCCGACAACATTCTACCCTGGTATGTGCGGGAAGGACCTTTACCTGTTTCCATTAAATCTCAATGACTGGTTTTATTTAGTTCAAATGGTTCAGAGAGATACCATTAGAAATATTTTGTTATTTTTCTACTTCATTTACAACAGTGAATTTCAGTTCATTGAACTTTGATTCATAACTTTGGGATTCATCAGCTTAACATGGTTTGTAATCCTTTCTGGTTCCTTTTTTTTTTTTTAATTTTTTTTTTTTAACGTTTATTTATTTTTGAGACAGAGAGAGACAGAGCATGAACGGGGGAGGGTCAGAGATAGAGGGAAACACAGAATCCGAAACAGGCTCCAGGCTCTGAGCAGGTCAGCACAGAGCCCGACGCGGGGCTCGAACTCACAGCCCGCGAGATCATGACCTGAGCCGAAGTCGGCCGCCCAACCGACTGAGCCACCCAGGCGCCCCTCCTTTCTGGTTCCTAATGATTTATTTTAAAGCAGTGGATTACCGCGTGTGAGGCAATACTGGAGGTGCAGCTTCCCGGGAAAGGAACACCCCCTTGTTTCAAAATCATGAAAAGAAAAGTCACCATCATCATTAGGCGCTTGTTTCCTACCACCATCATCATCATTATCATTATGTCTAAGCACTTCAGACCTTTAACTCACTGAATCCATATGAAAGGAAGGGAGTGTTATTAACTTCCTCAGTTTACAGAAGATAAAACAGAGGCACTAAGAAGTGGGTTGAATTCCTCAGTGTAACACAGGTAGTACATGATGAAGCCAAGATTCAGACCTAAGCGTCTGAAATCCAGAGGTCATGATCTTCCCCACTACGCTAGATTGACTTAGGACAAGTACTGAGAGGAAGCCTATTGCTGTTAGAATGCATTTTCTCTGCGACCAACATGTCACATTAACATGATTTCGGGTGCAGCGACTGACCACTCTCCGCCAAGTTTCATTTTCTGTAAAAGGTGAGGTTGAACTGCAATACAATTCATGGTTTTTATGCTTTTATATAGTTCTATTTACTTTGGGTTGAAAGCTTCTTATCAACAGGCCATGCTACACTGACCTTGCCCACTTCTGCAAGGAAGTTGTTAAGTACTTAACAAATACTTATTTTCTCAAAACTAGGAGAAGGCGATATATGGGAAGTACACAGAAATCCAGATGATATTCACTTATGCAGTGATGAAATTATATGCTTGATTTGGTGGAATTAGAAAATAGATCTGACTCTCCTTCTACACTACCCTTGCCATTCTCCTATCCGCTTTGATTGGAGAAACTTTATTACACACTGAAGTGCTTATGAGTACTCACATACTAAAAACCCACATGCACACAAACTTAAACATAGAAACTGTAAGAGACATACAAACTAAATCAGTTTATGGAAGGTATCTGTAGTAAGAGAATAGTAACAATAGAAATATTTATTTTTCTGATAGTGCCACCTGCGAGAAATCTTTTCAATGAAAGAACAGTTATTATTTGAGAATGCCTTTAATAGAAGTGGAGTGGAACACACGTCTCAAAGTTCTGCCTTGGTATGTATGGGAAAGACTCTGTGTTATATACAGAGTATAGTTTATTGGTCACTCAAGTCATGTCAACCATGTAAGTATGAATAAATCAAATCAATGTCACCTTTGTACAAATTAGGCAAAGAGAAGGTGGTTGGCACTTTGCTCTCTTATGTCTCCTAGGTCAAGAATTTTCCTGCAGGGCAAATACTGTGCAACCATATTCAACAGCCCTAATAAAGATTAAAGAGCTGGCTGTTACTTGTCCTCAATATCAAGAGGGATTTTTGTTGTTTCGTTTTGTTTTTATCATTTCAAAAGCAATGGAGTAGGAGCAAATAGGTATCCACTGGTGACTTCAATCAATAGAGACCAATTCCTGTTACACACAGGTGATATGGGGAAAGGTCAGTTAGGTCTCATCAATCAATTTCCTGTAAGAAGCCAAAGTCAAGCAGGGCCAAGATCCAAATCATGTCCTACCATTTGAGAACGGTAGACTCTCAGAGCAGGAAAAATTCTGAGAGAAGATCTTATGCTCTCGTTCATTAAAGAGAAGAAGGGAATTGAACCCGAATATGTTTGGAGACTTTCCGAGGATCAACGATGCCACAAGGACATGGCATATGATCCGCTTGTCTCAGTGTATTCTAGAGAATACATGGAAGATATAAACTATGGACACATGAGTAAGTTTATTTAGTATGTCAAATATTTTCTCTTTTGTGGCAGCATAAATTATTTTTTAGACGTTTTATTTATTTTGAGAGAGAGGGAGAGCACACACAAGTGGGGGAGAGGCAGAGAGAAAAAGAGAAAGAGAGAGAAAGAGAGGGAGAGAGAGAGAGAGAGAGAGAGAGAGAGAGAGAATCCCAAGCAGGCTCTGTGCTCAGCACAGAGTCCAACACAGGGCTTGATCTCACAACCATAAGATCATGACCTGAGCCAAAATCAAGATTCAGATACTTAACCAAATGAGCCACCCATGCACCCCTAGAAATCATTTTTTTTCTGCAAATAAGAGATACTACACATGTGGCTAATTGTTTCATTGACTCATAGATTCATTCAATAAATGTTTAGTAAGTGCTTACCAGTCCATTCATCTTGCCTTTAATGATGTAGACATTATCTGAGGATATAGGCATCACCAGTTAAAGACTGGCCATGTCGATTATACAATAAAATTTCTATACCAACACAATAGAGCTTATCTATTGAGTACAGTGCAAAGGGTTAATACATAATTTTATTCATCTTTGTTCCCATTCTCATTTCTCTTTCTTCACAATATAGCATTGCAATGTAGAACATCTTATCATATGTCTCATATGTCATGCTCATCATTTTCTATTCCCTCCCTCAAAATTGGCCATCATTTTTCTAGATCTAGACCCAGGAAATTCTACTAGAGCTCTTTCTATAACATAATGCCATCTCCTAAGAGTCAGATCAGTGTTGTTACAACAATTACATTTTTCTTCCAGTAGCTATGCTAACCTGAAGCATACTTGAAGACAGGCTATAAATGGAAAAAGGTACTTTATCCTTCATTCAGGGTTGAGCAAGAGGCCCCTTTATTTCAGAATACTTTTCATTTCCTATCCTACTTTTAAGTTCCTAAAAATAATATGATTATTTTTGAGCTGTGGGTGGAAAAACTAATCTTTAGCATATGGTCTCATCGCAGATTGTGACAGTGTTATTTCTCAGCACCAACCGAGTCTCAGTAATTATTCCTTCCATGAGTTTGATTATCTCTAGGGAACCAGAATGAAGACAAACCTGGGATTTGTATTGGCAGTAAGCAAGCAGGCTGGCGTGATCAGAAGCCTTAGCTTTCTCAACATTCAATCCTTAGTCCAATGTTAATCTCTGATTTAGTTACATAGTGTCCCGTTCTTATTAACAGGGTCAGGCAGCTTTGCTGATTTAGTGTTAGGATAATAGTTTCCTCTTGTTTCCTCTATCTTCAAATACCCATCAGTACTATGTGAGGATATCCAGCCATTGATTGCCAAGGAGCTACTTACGAGTTGTGCACAAGGTACCATTTTTAGAAGATCTGCCATTTCAAATTATTCAGAAAAGAGATGTACATCTCAACCACATTGTTGACAAATATTAATTAAAATTTAAGGAAATATCCTACACAAACTTCATGGTGAAATGATATAGGATTTATTATCTAAAATATATAACACCAAGGCAGCTCAGATGACTCAGAATCAGAGAGAACAACAACACTGTCCAAGAAATGTGAAGCATCCTGCGTTTCATTAGCAGCCACAGTGGTGGATGACAATGTTGGAGTGAGGAGTGTGTGTGTGTGTGTGTGTGTGTGTGTAAACTTCTCTAATCATGTTTCTATTAAGTTTCAGACTTAAGTTATTCTGAACGTAACCATAGTCTGCCTCATTTGGGCCTGATATAACCCATCCCCTGAAATATATATATATTTCCAAATTAAAAGGTATATGTATCACAATATATATAAAAATTGGAAGGTACAGAATACCAACACAGTCAAATTCCTGATATTGGACCAATTTCTCAGATGCCTCCATTCAACTTGTCAAAAAAATTTTTATTGTGTATTTTCTAACATTTGACAGGACATCCTGACTCTGCTCTAGGTAACTTGGTAAGATTTATATTATGACCTTTTTTTGGTTATTGTTATATCATTTTTATATTATTACCAGCAGCAAACTAAACATTTACTGGACTTCGAGAACATGTATCCATTATTATGCCATCAAACAGAGTGTTTTCTCTCCACTAAAAATCTTTGATGCTCGACCGATTCGTCACTTGCACCCTTCCCAGCAATGGGGAAGTAGGGCCATCTATTTGTTGGTTCAACGTGGATTTCTCTGATGACATATGATGAAGAGCATCTTGTTACGAGGTGTCTGTGAAGATCTTTAGCCCATATTTAATTGGGTTGTTTGATTATTATTGTTGTAAAATTGTATCTCTCAAGAAATGTGTTTATTTCATCTAAGCTATCAAATTTGTGTCCACAGTGTTGGTCATAGTATTTCTTTATTATCCTCTTAGTTTTTGTAGGTCTTTAGTGATGTCCCTTCTTTTACTTCTAATGTAAGTAATTTGTTTCTCTCTTCTTAGCTTAACTAAAGGCATATCATTTTCATTGAGTTTTTTTCAAAGAATTAACTTTTGGTTTCATTGATTTTCTGAATTAATTTCCTGTTTTGTTTTTTTTTTTTAATTATTTCACTGATTTGTGTTCTTTTTTTTTTTTTTTTTTTTTTCGTCTCAGTTTCTTCACCTCTATAATAAAATACTGAACGAAAAACACTTAGCAGCGCCTGGTATGTAATAAATAACAGCAAATGTTAGTGATTATTGTTATGATCATGCCTTGTTTAGAATAGTGTTTTGTGGCACCTGGGTGGCTCAGTCAGTTAAGTGGCCAACTTCAGCTCAGGTCATGACCTGAGGTCTGTGGGTCTGAGCCCTGTGTCAGGCTCTGTGCTGACAGCTCAGAGTCTAGAGCCTACTTCAGATTCTGTATCTCTTTCCCTCCTGCCCCTCCCCCACTCATGCTCTCTGTCTCTCTCTCTCTCTCTCTCTGTCTCTCAAAAATGAATAAACATTTAAAAAAAAAGAATAGAGTGTTTTTGGGTATTTCGAATGTTTTCTTTACCCTTTCTCCTGCAGGAAGTAAGTGAAGATTTTTCTCTGATGTTTACTTTGAGAGTCTGGTTGAGCTCCTGGAGGTAAATCTCACCATGTTGTTGTTCCTCATGGCTGGGTGCCCCGGGAGTTTCTAACACTCAAAATTGTCAGACCTGACTCTCTAGTAATTAGTCAAACACGGTTTGAATTTCTCTACCTCAGTACTGGTTCCCACAGTTTTCAGCTCTGAAGTCTCTGTCCTAGTAAGCAACAGGGCCCTATATTTGCCAGCTTGTCTCTGATCTTGGGGTCAAAGGGTTGGCCCATGTCCTTCCTTCTCTTATGGAGCCAAGTAGAGTTGATTTTTCAGCCTGTTCAGCTTTTCACTTGTTAAGATGGAGTGGCAACTTCCAAGCTCCTTATATACAAAAAGTGGAAATCAGAAGTTACGCTTATATTTTTAATTTATTTTTAATTAAGTAAATTCTACCCCCATTGGGGAGCTTGAACTCATGACCGCAAGATCAAGAGTTGCATGCTTTATGAAGTGAGCCAGCCAGGCATGCCTTTAATTCATTTTAAGTGCATTTTTACATTTAAAAACTATTTCAAAATATTTCTACCAAATTATAAGTTACAAGCAATGCAAATTAATGTAATTTGTAACATTCCTTATAGATTTAAATAATTTCCTATTTTTTTCCTAGTGTTAATTATCCCCTTTATCTGGCTATAAATCAAATTAATACATACCACAACTTTCTTTTGGGTGAAAAAGTGGTATTTTGGCAGTCAGAACAAAGAATGAAGTGAATCAGTCAGAATTTTCCTTAAATCTATGCATTTGACTTTTCAAAACCTGTAATTGATTAGGTCATAATGGATTTGTAAGTACAAGGTGATTAAAATAATGCCAATATCAGATGCTACAGGGACAAAATATAGGTGATAACAAACATTACCATTTGGCATCTCACCCATAATCTCCACATTTTCCTCAGAATTTTGCTATTTTTTCTGCAGCAGCAAATGTTGCTCGGTTTTCTGATTACTCCCATTCACACTTCATTCTGTATTTTCCCTTGCTCACTGTGACTGTCACTGAAAGCATCACAACTATATGCAACTGACATCATTAGACCAAAGGGCAGGGCAATGGTATGGCCTTCAGTGTGAAACTGTCATATCTATAACATGACAAACTGGCAAAAAGGTCCGTAGAGTCTTCAAAGTAGATTAAAAAATAAGAAAAGAAAAAGACAACCACAATAATACAAACCAATTCTATCATTCACAAAATACTAGACATGTACAAATAATTATTAAAATCATAATAGCGATGATATAGGTAATAATGAGAAGAAGGACTGGAAAGTGTAGTTCCTCAGTGAACTGGCTGCAAAATGATAAAAGGGAGCAAAATAAACCCAAAGACAATGAAATTATAAAGGAATTGGTCAAGAGGTAAAATAACCAAAGTGTTATGAGAGAGCCTGGATGGTATAGGCAGAGTAAGCTGTTAAACCAGGTAATGATATTAGCTTTGAATTCTCACCCCAGTTTACAGCTCCTGGACTGGTTAAGGGAGTTTGTAATTTTTTTTTATCACTCCTACTGTTTATATAGTACGTTATAGTTTACGAAGCATTTTCATTTTTTGTAAAATTATATTCTCATTTTACATATAAAAGAGAGAGAGAGAGAGATGAGTTACCTTTTGGCTTAAGGTTCATAGTTCATGAGAGAGGTGGGCTCAGAACTCAGGATCCCTGATCCAGTACAATATCTGTTACATTACACCCCATAATTATACGCCTTAATCTTTCTATGACCCCCACCCTTTGTGACCAGTTTTTCACCGAATTTACCTCCTGTGATGGTGGCAGCTTGGAAGGGATCTGGGCATTTGTAAAGCAATCTGGACCCACCCTCTACTCATCCTGTTTGTCTTTGGTCCAGGGATTCTGTACATGCAATCAGTGCTTGCTGGTGAGAATGTGGACAGTCTTAACTCTGAGAAGGAAGTTTTATATGAAATTGAGTCTCTTGCGTAATTTTTTATACTAGTAAATCCTTTACATCCAGCAGCTAGAAAAGTGGGCAGCTCAGTCGGTTAATTGGACGACTCTTGATTTAGGCTCAGGTCAACCCTCAGTTCGTGGGATCAAGCCCCACACTGGGCTCCTTGATGAAAGCAATGGAGCCTGCGTGCGATTCTCTCTCTCCTTCTCTCTCTGTCCCTACCCTGCTCTCCCTCACTCAAAATAAATAAATACATAAACTTTAAAAATGTCATTTATAATAAATAAATAAATAAATAAATAAATAAATAAATAAATAAAGGTTCAGAGATTAACGTTTATATATACATAATTGTTTACCTAGTATAAAATGTGCATATAAATTCAGCTAAACATTAAGAAAAGTATTGTTATTAGACTCTTAAAGAGCTTCTTAACTATTCTTCACACATCTTTCTTTAATGAGTTCATAAAATAATAAATGTCATCATAACAATTTCTTATTCATCAAGGACAAAAATGAGCAGAACAGTTTGTATACACCTGTCCTGGATTTTCAAACGCAGCTCACAAAAACCCCAATTTTGAAATTAGTAAAATCTTTCCATTAATTATTTTTACCGAATACTCACTTTCAGCATTAAAAAATCTTCATTTTTTAAAAAACCATTTCAACTACCTGCAGGTTTCAACAAGCCCCATTTTTTGCATGTAATTCGTAGTCTCATGAATCACGTAGGGCCACCGAACTATAATTTACTGACAGATGGCTTTCTAACGAGACAAAAGAAATTCAAATTAAGCATAGTAATGAGAGGGCTCTAAAGCTAAAGTAGGCACAATACACTGACTGTAGACACCAACACTTTGTCTACATGTACCATAATAAAAGTTGAGATAAGGTAGGGGGAAAAAATCTCATAAGGAAAGGATTACACACACATTATGAATTTTAATAGACAGAAGCATAACTTGTAAACAGAAATCACTTCAGAAAAGAAATGACTTTACATTTGGCATTTAGCATGTGGTACTTTTTCAACTATTTAATGTGTTTTGCATTAAGGGAATCAGGAAAGAAACAGACATATGCAATTCATCAGTATATAAAAATGAAATCAAAATGGTTTTGTCTGATAGCTTTAGTACCTTTACAATCTCATATAAAGTGTTTACAAATGTCACAAGATTGGAGGCTGCTGAAATGGAAGATAAAACATCATTATAATACTTTGAAGGAGTAACTCAATAGCAGTTTTAAAATGCTAGTTTCTCTGAGTCCTCAAAAAGATATCCAAACTTCCCAAAGACATTTTTTGAAATCGCACTATGACTCATTTGTGTATTTAAAGGGCTAACTGCAAATAATATGTTATGACGGTAATGCCAAGATCTAGGAACATAATAGATAAGGAGGCAAACTCATTGTGACATCTAAGATCTCATACTAAGAAACATGTGGGAATATATTTTTAACAACCTAATCAACTGTCTATTGGGCCCTCCAACTTTCAAAGATCCACTTCTCAGTAAAATGCATCCCTGGTTATTAATTTGTTTACGGTTATATAAATCCTTTTGCTTAAAGATAGCTTCTTGGACAATAAATGAACATCCAGAAATGTCTGAGTATGATAATATGATAGTGTATCCCAAATGTCCGAGGGAAATAACTGAAATTTTTAGAAGAAAAGAGAGGATCCAGTAAAGGTAAAACTTATATCTCATTATAGAAAAAATTAGTATGTTAAAGATAACACAAAGTAAAATGGAGAACGATACTATAATAACCACAGAAACATAAAATACAAACAATCAAGCTTAAAAAGTAGTGTGAAGTTCTTCCATAGGAAATATTACAAAATTTGACTGGAAAGATGAGAAATCTAAATGAAATATAACTACATAGAGGTATATATATTTATGAATGTGAAAGACTAGTGTTTAGATGTCTATTCGCAAAACGTAAAGAATATTGAGGTCAACGGGATTTTTTTTCCATTTTAACTGGTGATTCCATATTATATTTATTATATTATATTATATTATATTATATTATATTATATTATAATCTATCTGCTGCATTCTCTGCAGTGTTTGTGGACGTAGAAGGTCTTACCTGTACTTCCAGAAGATGGTCTTCCCTACTGGAGATTAAAGCCTTAGAAGCATATTTAAGGGTAAAAAGAACAAATTCCCAGCCCAAATCAAGACTCACTACTACAAGAGAGTCAGTCTAGCTATTGGAGAAACTATATGAATTCAAAATTTTCTTATAAGAGCTCACTCTTGACAAAGAATTCTACCCTAATTCATCGTCATTTAGGGCTAGTTATTAGGAAGAAAGTGGGTACATTTGCATATGGTAACAAGCTCCAAAAGCAGAAACAGTTAAATTCCTGGTATCTTCCCTTTGGTGATTCAATATAATTAAAACTCCCCGGGCTGACTAGGATATTTCTGACTGAAGTCAATTGGCTAGAAAGCCACCAAGGGCCTCTCACTATGGACACTAGTCTAGGTATCCAGACACAAGAGGGTCTTGAGGATTTGTGGGAAGATGGCTAACACCAGGAATATATCATACTGAAGCTGAAAGTTGCTACAGATCAGATACCTGACATAGTCTTGTGCTCTTGGGAAAACGTAAGAACATTTATCTGTAAATCAAAAGAACTGAATCCTTGGAAAATTGCTTAGGAGAAAAGTTTATTACATTTTAAAGCCAGGTTGACACCAAAGGCCATATCTTACTCCCATCTAAAGAACTATCTCTATTGAATGCTAAGCCATATTGAAATTTCCATATGAAATTTCTATATTGAAGTTCCATACTGAAATTTCTTTTTGTGAAATTAATTAATATATTTGTTTAAGGATACTTTTCAGAATATTTATTTCCATTATTCATAATGTTCTTCGTGAGTTCTGTGGGAGAATTTGTACCCCAGAAACGGTATCCACAACATTTGCAATGCTTCTTGCCAATTAGTTAGTCTTTATCTTGTGGGGCCTTGTAGATTTCCTGAATGACTGACATTCCCTTTTTCTATACTTTAGCCCTTTGAAAATTTATTGCTAAATTTATAGTTACAAAGGCAATTGTTCAGAAGATGGTTGTATGCATTCTTACTTTTCCTTTTTCTAACTTTAATGTATGCTATTTGATGGGGTTTGGTATAACTTTAAAAGTGACCTTAAAACCTTTGTGTTTTTGGTTAAACTTTACAGAGCATTGATTGCCATCACTGCCTGATATTCCATAAAAAAAATTATGGTAAAATAATAAAAAGACAACCCTCTGTCCTTGTGGGTTTATTCTCTGTTATTGCCATCACTTTAATGTGATTTTTAAAGGACAAACAAAGAGATAAATGCATACCTTTAGTTTGCCTTGTTCATAAAGCACAAACTTTTAAAAATAATAATCTGTAAAATGGATTGGATCTTAATTACATTACAGGAAATAGTATGTAAAATTGGAAATGGTGATAATAATAGTAATTTTAGCAACTATTTGTCTCCTAGGTGCCAAGTACTATGTTTTGAATTTTAACATATATTGCCTCCAACCTTTATAGCAGGGTTGTATACAGGTAGTAATATTGTTTTACTTATTCACGTTTATTACTAGATAAGTCATTTATGAAAACATTCTTGATAGGAAAAATTAGGTTAAGATACACATATACGAGACAAAACTCAAAGGTCATTTCTCAATTTCTCCTATTCTATTCTCCCTGGAGACGCCTCTACCCTACAGAATCACATTAAAGAAACAACCTGTTATTAACTATGATGGTCCAGGTACATGTTTATAATTCATGTTGGTGCTGTTCAGATAATCTTTACAGAAGTTACGTTCACCCTTGATAAGTGATCTTTTAAATTCACATCAGTTGACTGGAACCAAAATTCCCCTAGTGAGTAAAGAGTGCTCAAGTCAGATGTGTTAGCAAATTTTTCTTAAGGTAAAATCTCTATTAACTGTAAATAATTTGCTGCTTAACTTTGCCATTGATAGCATCCATTTGAATTACTCAGAAGACTGATAGAAAATGTACACGACATTTTCTCATGGCCATACACACAGAGAGAGAGGTAGAGTGTGAACATGTGCAAAGGTACAAGAGAGAGAGAGAACATGGGAAGGAGAGGACAGAAATTGTCACCACCAAATGCTGACACATGATTAAGTATTGCACATTCAGATAGGTGATTGCACATGAAAATTGGCGCTTGCCTGTCCCGGAGGCTGTATGTGAACATAGTTAACCATTCAGCACTCAAGGGTGTGTTTTTCACAATTCAGACATTAGTAAGTGCATATTTTCCACTTCACAAACTTATTTAAGGGTCCTATTTTAGCACCTGCATTTAAAAACACTGTTGCTTGTGTAAACGCTCATTTGTGAGAACTTTACTCTTAATGCTTAAAATTATAAGAAATTATTTGAGTGACTTTCTTTTATATAACTTTATTCAGAAAAAAAAAACACTAAGAAACCTCCTATTTTCTCCACAATAAACTCCATTAAAATGTACAGATATAGTACATGTTAGTAAATACGAATCTATCTGACACTTCTACACTAGAACCAAGTATTTCAAAGAGAATGGAACAACTTGCACCACCTGTCTGATTTCATCCAGAACATTAGTAGAAACTATATGTGCTCTGTTAGTACACGTAGGAAACCAGTGCAAGTAACTTTGTTATGATCACTCCCCTTGAAATTTTATGTGAAATATTCTTCAACGATAGTAAGAAAATAAATAAATATGCTAGGTGTTATGGGTTGAATTACTTCCCGTTCCAAATTTCTATGTTGAAATCCTAATCCCCAGAGTCTCAGACTGTATTTGGAGATAAGGTCTTTACAGAGGTCATTAAGGTAAAATGACGTCATATGAATGGGCTTGACTCAAGTAACTGATGTCCTTATAAGAAGAGGAGATTAGACACAGACAAAATAGAGGAAGACCATGTGAAGACACAGGGAAAAGATAGATGTCTACATGCCAATGAGAAAGACCCACAGAGAAAACCAAACCCACCGACATTTTGATGTTGCACTTCTAGCCTTCAAACTGGGAGGAAATAAATTTATGCTGATTAAGTTACCAAGTTTGTGGTGCTTTGTTCTGGCTGCCCTAGAAACCTAACACAGTAGGTGTTAAAGAAACATGAGTTTGAGTTACTAGAGACAAAAAAACTATAAAAATGGCGCAAAGGACAATGGTCAATAACTTATTTTATATTTGTAATCTTGTGAATTATATATAGAAAATAAAATAATGATGAATTTGAGATAGACTTTGCAATTGACATAGGTTTCTTTATTTCATGTCTAAATTTTTCAATTCTACAAGGATTTCCAAGGTATGAATTTATGAATTCACCAGCTTTGTTGAATTAATTATGAGATGCACAATATAATAAGGGACTTCTTGGATCAGTAAATCTTATTTGTATAACTATAGGGTTAGAGGAGACCTTGAGTCAATTTACAGCTTTTTCCTTTGACTGCAACCAAATGGAATATACTTTCCAATCTAATCATTTGAAAGTGGTTGTAACTTGTCATGAACATGAGTCTATCTTTCCACCAGTAAGCCCTTTACATTTCCCATGATTGTATAACTCTGATTTCTATCACACCATGTCAAATTAGCAACAATCAACCTCAAATTGGGAACATTTTAATATGTATCATCTTCTTTCTTGTTAAATATTCTGGTTACTTCTCTGAGTTTGAAACCTAAAGTAAGGACAAAATAAAATGAAAAAAACAGTTGTCTTTAAAAATACAAATTCCTTTATAGGGTCATTAGGCAGATTATAGAATGAACAGTGAGTTTTAATTTTTTTTTTTTATGTTTATTTATTATTGAGAGAGAGAGAGGGAGAGAGAGAGAGAGCATGAGCATGGGAGGGGCAGAGAGAGGAGGAGACCCAGAATCCACAGCAGGCTTCAGGCCTACGCTGTCAGCACAAAGCCCAACACAGGGCTTGAACCCACAAACCGTGAGATCATGATCCGAGCTGAAGTCAGACGCTTAACTGGCTGAGCTACCCAGGCACTCCAATCAGTGAGTTTTATAACATAAGGCTTTAGTTGGATGTCCTTGGAAAATATATTTAGTCTATAATCAATCATTTTCAAAAATACTAATTTTCATAAATACTAATATTTATGTCATAGTACCTTTGTGAAGATTCCATTAGATAATGCTAGTGAAGTGTTACTGTAGTGATATTTACACTATTAGCTAGAATTAATACCTTGCAAGTTTGTTTTGAGAATGCAATACAGGGACAAATACCCATTCAATACACAGTGGGCACTTGACATATATTAGCTTCAGTAAAAAAACAAACAACCCCCCAAAAGACCAGAAGGTCTGAGTTGGTGATTTGAGAAAGAGTGAGAAAGCAAGAGAAGAGGGAGACCGGTGGTGCTGGGGAGATAGGGAAGTTGCTGGAATTTTTGCATTCAGACCATCTTTGTTTACATAAGGGTAGCTACTTCCCCTTCCTGTAGGTACATTTTGAATTCACATTCCCTCCTCATTTTTAAATAATTTAGCCTCTTGCATTTATTTTTTATTTATTTTTTTTAACTTTTTTTTTAACTTTTTTTAATTTATTTTTGAGACAGAGAGAGACAGAGCATGAATAGGGGAGGACAGAGAGAGAAGGAGACAGAATCGGAAGCAGGCTCCAGGCTCTGAGCTATCAGCCCAGAGCCCGACGCGGGGCTCGAACTCACAGACCGTGAGATCGTGACCTGAGCTGAAGTCGGATGCTTAACCGACTGAGCCACCCAGGCGCCCCGAGCCTCTTGCATTTAAACATTATGACTAAATCATTCCTAGCGGATAATATTTTTATTCTTATCAAGGAATGTTTGCCAAATATGAAAGGATCACTGAAAGATAAGTTTATAATTTCTTCTTATAACTAATTGGAGTTATTTTTATTTCTATACTAACTTAAATATCTGGAAATACATGTGCACACACCAGCTACTTTCTCTGTACAGTTGCCATTTATCTATATATTCGACACGTGTCCTTTCATATCTTTTTGCCCTGCGAAATATTTTGCTATCAACTAATTAAAGAGGGTTTTTAAAATTTATTTGTTTATCTGTTGGCAAATAAACTAGAAATGTTTGTACCATGACCTGAAGATCTCTTTGATTATGAGGTAGCAGAGGTAGAGAATATGTATGACCCCAGTGTTAGAAGATATAATTGGGATTTAGGTGAAAATACATGTCTCAACTCAGCCAGGAGTGTTTTGGAGTTTGTTACTCTGATTTTCCATTACTCTTATCACTAAACTTAGAGTGCTGAGGGTAACTTTTTCCATGAGTCTAACGAAGGATGGGGAGGGGCTGAGAAGGAACCCATGTTGCGTCTAAAAACCCAGGAGGTAAAGGGCAGATTTCATTGATTTCAAAGGTCGCTGTCCAAATCTATTGTCATCAATAAAGCAACTTTTTCCATTCGAAAGTTTCAATCAGCTGAGCAGCAAGCAGCAAATTGGAATAAATTTCCCATCTAGATACTGCTGCTTTTGCTCCCTTATCATGTACTCGGGCAGGTTGCTAATCAGGTGGTTTTGTGACTGTAAGTTCAAAATAATTTGAGAAAAATGACAGATATTCATCAAAGCTAATGCAGGAAGTAAAAATAGCTTCTACACAGTTTATACACTGCAAAATAAAATTCAAGCTTCAGAAAAGAGAAGAGCCAATTTCTGGCTTTTAAGATGTAAAAATAATTGAGAGTTCCCAATTTCCTTAAGAGGTAGCCTGTAGTTACTGAGTGTTAGTTGTGGCTGTAAGTCTAATAGGAAGGAAAATAATGTAAACATATAATATACTGCAAAAATTACCTCAGGAAAGTGCTTACCTACATTTAGCATAATCATTATGGTGCTATCGAATGCACTTAAATGTAATTGAGTACAAAACAAGCGTGTAATAGATACCCCATTGTGAATTCTGACAATTACTGCTAATTTTATGTTAAAATATATGCTTATGTTTTGAAAGGAAAGAAAGTTATTTGAGAGACACTAAACTAGCCTTCCTACAAATTCTTTTGCCCTGAAAAATAGATTTACTGGTTTTGCCTAAGTCTTTTCAGGGTTTAAAAATTAAACAGGAATCCCCACAAACAAGTCAAAACTATTTCTGAAAAACCTTACCTGGAATACCTAAATATATTAAATAATCTTCCAATATGTTGTTGTAAATGTGCTATTATCTGTATAAGAAAATTACAGCTCCCCTTGAGGAGAGAAAAAACTCTGTGTATTTTGGGTACAGGTACCTACCTACATGGAGTGTTATGTGCTGAGTGAATTCTTGATGTGGAAGATGTTACAGCTGCAGTAACCTTACCTCCTTCCAAGATCCGCAATTGTTTCCTTCGTTTTGCAAACATCCAGAACACAAAATGGTCTTGTGAGAAACAATTTCCTTCGAACTAGATGAGGGTTATTGTTTGGCCAAGAGTCATAAAGGTTTTGAATCTGAAAGCAAGAGGGAAAAGAAAAAATAGGTGATGACTTCTTATATGCAAATCATGTACCAATGTCATTAAATTGGAAAGTTCATTATGACACCTAAAACTCAAGTGATCCATTAGTCTTGTTTTTAATCTTTTTATCACCTGGAGTTTTGATGAACCCAGCCTATTTAATTTGAAATTTCGAAAGTGTCAGGTAGAACGTCTAAGACCGAACTAAAAAATGAAATAATAAATTCTACTATATACTTAAGAGTCAAATTATGATACATCTTACTTCGGGACCTTCTGACATATGTATCAAACAACTCCAGCAGAGTGTCACTGATTAAATGTGAAGAGGAAATTGGGGCACGCGGATGGCTCAATCAGGTGAGCATCCAGTTCCTGATTTCGGCTCAAGTCATGATTCCAGTGTCATGGGAATGAGCCCCGCGTGGGGCTCTGTGCTGAGTGTTGAGCCTTCTCAGGGGTCTCTCCCTCTCCCTCTGCTTCTCTCCCTTGCTTGCTCTCTCCCTCTCTCAAAATAAATAAATTATTTAATAACAATTTAATAAATAAAGACTGTAATGAATTAAAACAAAATCTAAAAGGGAAGAGAAAATCAATATATGATGTCAACTACTTTGTACCCTTTGATTTAAGTATATCACACATATGTTAAACCCACAAGAACAGATCCCAAGACGTAAAACTACCCACTTCTGCTTTTGCAATTGGTATAAGTGGGTGTTCATTAACAAAAAAGGATGAGAACCAAAGTTGTTAGGAATAATAGTTTTCTTTAGATATCAAGCAAAATGAGAAGAGAAATCTCGAGCATGCAAGACAGAGAGTTCATAAAGATGGGTTACAAGATAAGATGAATAAGAAGAGGGACGCTGAAAAAATGAATGAAATGAAATGAAATGAAAGGGACAATGAAAACAAGGAATACAGTAATAAGCCAGAGCTTACAACCATGACCTACATCAGACCACAGGCGCATTTGGTCTGCTACCGATGCTACGACTCCCACACCTCCTTTAGAGCATACAGTTTAGTTCATCCGAGCAGACCAATCATCTCTTCCCTCTCACTCTCTGTTTTCATCAAAAAATGCCCCAAAGATGCCATTCAGCAAAACCACATTCTTACAGGGTCATGTATGTTTTTACTGGCCAAATAGTATCAACCGTCAGGTTTCAATGGTAGGGTAAAATATTCAGATAGATTTGGAGTTATAAAGATACTTAAGCTGGACTTGAGAATCAGCTCAGAAGATAATCATTACTCAGTGTTCCTTTCCCTAAAGCCAGAGAATAGTTTTGATGAAATAAATAATTCATACATAATATTTATACGATAAAGTGGAATAAACATTTCGAATATATAGCACTGGAAAGGACGATTAAAGTCTCTGTTATTTAGAAATCCTCATACTCTTCTTGAATGAGACCACTCTTTATCTCCACACAGTCTGATCAGCAAACCAGGGTGGAAGATGGGGAGCTTTTGAGGATTCCTCTCTTCTGAAAAGAAAGGCCAAAATTCCCACTACCTCACAAGTTGACGCTCTTTTGCATTCCCAGTCTGAACAGAGACAGGGAAAGCACCACTGTGTCTCTGTTTTTCTTATTTAACCAGTTTCTAACACAAGATTGAGTAGTGAGGGTTCCCTTTTAGCAATCCTCTTGTTTCACAAATAATTAACCAAGGTCCAGAGTAGTTACTTCATATTCATCTAGCTAGGGCCAAGGCCAGGATTAAAGCCCAGTTCAGCTAATAATTTCATTTCCATGTCAATTGCCTCAAGCAAGCAAGTTATCAGGCAATGCATTTTGCACAGAACTCATTAATAGCTATTTTGTGTATTGTCTGAAGACCATCAAAGTATTATGAGGATTTCTTCCCGTCAGCTATACAGGATTTTACAACATTAGGAAATTTACTCAGTAATTAAAGCCATAAAAAGCATGCATTTATGACTTTAACAGATCATTAAAATATACGTAAGTACCATTCTTGGAAAATGCTGAGTCTTAGAGAGACTTTTCAGGGAGTCATGTATTTTTATAAAGCATATTCAAAAATTTGCACTTGCTCTGCCAATCTCTGCTGTACACTTCACTGCTCAGGCAAAAGGCCTTCTTTCCACTGTAAAACAGCTTCTTGCTTTATTCTTTTCACGGCATTTGCTCCTATCTGAAATCATCTTGTCTGCTTGCTGTCCTCTGCAAAATGGAAACTCCATAAGGGCAGAGACACTGTTTTATTTTTTTCAAAGTAACAACTGTTACAAATGAATGAACCAATGAATGAATGCAAAGGCAAGTGTGACAAAATGGGGACAGGGCCATCTAATCTCCTAATAAATTTCTTATGAAACTCAGAAGATTTTGGACTGTCGTCATAGACAGAGTTGAGGAATTAGTAGTAACTTGAATCTGCTGGCTTTTCCCTGGAAAGGAAACCCCAAAAAAACTAGTCACAGCTTTGCCGCCTTATTATATGGATTTGGAGAATCCTGAGCTTCAGGCTTAAAAAGATTGGCACATTTTCTGAATTAATGATGGGATTATTACATAGATGTCTGGTTCCCTTCCATTCAGTTCTATTATTCTCTCCTTCCTCTTCTTGGGATCATCACCAAAGCCAATTTTGACTTGGCTATCACCATTTTGTATCTGGTCAGTACTGGTTACCTAGGAAGCATATTGTAATTTCACATCATCTCTTAAAAAATTGAATTGGAAAAGTGAGTTCTGTTCCCTTCCAGCTTGTCATGCTCTGAGATTATAAGGGATTCCAAAATCTTATAGAAATTACTCAAGGTTAGGCCTTTCTAGATTGGAAGAAGCAACAAATACAAATTAGAATTTCACAGGACCTTGTTGGCAATGAATTTGTACTTAAAAACGTAACCCAAACCAAAACAATCTTCCTAAAGAAAAAGAAGGTTGCCCACAATCGAGATGACATTCACTTTGATTTTACATTATTTTATTTCCATGTTGATTAATTAGAAACAAAATTAATTGATTGGCAATTGAAATTCCTCAAGTCACTCTTCCTTAATCTTTGAAGACTTTTCAGTATACCTCTGGAACTGAGAAAGAGGGAGAAAAAAGTTCTCCAAAATGGACATCAATTTGCATTAGCTTTTCTCTGTAGTTAAATGTTTATATAACTACGTCTCTGAATAGGTTATAACCCTGGAAGCTAGCGACTAGTGTTTTATTTGTTTGTTTTTTGTTTGTTTTTCTTCACATTTCCCAAATTTCAAAAACAGTGCCAGTAATAAAAAAAATAAGGCAATTATCATTTTTAAAACATAAGTTATTAATGTTTTAAGAGAGGTCTCATGAACATTAAGATAATAAGACACTCCAAAATCCAAAATTTTTGACAATAATTTCGTGTTGCCAAGAAGAGAGTATAAGATAGTTGTGCTTCTCAAGGGAATAAATCCAGTTTTATTTAACTTTGAATTCCCAATTTGGTCCATAGCAGGCACTCAGGAGATAAGTCCTGAATTAAAAAAAAAAATGTTGGGGCGCCTGGGTGGCTCAGTCGGTTGACATCCGACTTCAGCTCAGGTCACGATCTCGCGGTCCGTGAGTTCGAGCCCGGCGTCGGGCTCTGGGCTGATGGCTCAGAGCCTGGAGCCTGCTTCTGGTTCTGTGTTTCCCTCTCTCTCTAATCCCTCTCCCGTTCATGCTCTATCTCTCTCTGTCTCAAAAATAAATAAACGTTAAAAAAAATGTTGAATTTTTAAATAAATCATAAGAAATTTTGATGTATGTAGTTTGGCATCTTTACACTCCTTCAATAATTGATTTTTTTTAAATTCTTGGAATATTCAATATTATTTACCACATCTGGCAATAGATGATTTTTTTTCTTTTTAAAAGAAATATGGAGAAAGCTCTTATCATATCTATATCTATATCTATATCTATATCTATATCTATATCTATATCTATATCTATATCTATCTATATATATCTCCATGTGGATATATATATATTCACTTCTAAGCAGATATTATATATATTGCATCTTTTTGTAAGGCAGAATCAACAGAGAAGTCAGTGGGAAAAGCAAGCAAAAGAGAGTTTAGAAACCTATTTTGGGAACATTTCTTTCTAGTTTAAAAAAATCAGGTTGATGAAATTCAGGAAGAAATTCAATGTTTTAATATTTTTAGACTTTGAACACCCACACAGAGCGCCCTCAGACTCCTTGAATCTGATAGAATTAAAATGTCCTGTCATATCAGGTTCTAAAATTAAAGCATCCTTTCATATCTGTAGAAACGGCAATAAAATCAATACTGTGAGCAATTTAATTTAAATGACCATTTTACTGCTTTATCTTGACCTAGGATAATATGTCAATATTAATGCGATCATTAAAGTATGTTATATTGTGTCCACAGCAACAGTACTCGTTTTAGTAGAGTATGATCACATTTTAAATATGCAGATCTTGTGCAAATGTCAACATTGATAAAGTTACACCTCTGTGTGCAATCCTAATTGAACATTGAGATAGTCTCTGTTTTTTCTTCTGCCAATAACAGTTAGGACAATTATGGTTTATCTTGTAGCAGAATGAGTTAATGAATTTTTAACTAAATACAGCTTTTCAAATGCCAGCATAACAGAGAAGGAAAGAAATAGGAGTGTGTTTATGATTCTTCTCAAAGTATTAAAACACTTTTAAAAAGCATGACATTTTGCCTCCACTTGTATATTTTCCTATAGACACCTAAACCCTTCTCTGAGATATTTATAGGTGAGATAGTTTTTCAAAATCCTGACTGTGTTGGCTCTATAGATGGCTAAATGTTATTTTTGTTTATGTGATCTCAGTCCAAGTTTGAAAGAAGATATATCATATTGTAAAACTATCATTAAAAACATAAATTAAATTTTAATTGTTTTCCCCAACTTTATTGGGATAAAATTGTCATATAATATTATGCAACTTAAATGTGTGTGGTGTATTAATTTGATACACTTATATATTGCCATATGATTACTATCTTAGTGTTAGCTAAGATTACCTCTGTCACCTCAAATAATTACCTTTTTTTTGTGTGGTGAGAATATTTAAGGTTTAATCCATTAGCAACTTTTAAGTATATACTACAGTATTGTTATCTATAAGTACAAGGCTGTGCATTAGATCCCTAAAACTTATTCATCTTCTAACTGAAAATTTGTACTCTTTGAATAACATCTCCCCTTTTTCCCCACCCCAGCCACTGCAAGTTCAACTTTATTATATTCCACAAATAAGTGAGATCATGCAGTATTTATCTTTCTGTCTGACTTATCTCACTTAGCAAAATGTCCTTATGGACCATCCATTTGGTTGCAAATGGAAGGATTTCATTCTTCTCATGAATGGATAATATCTCATTATATGTGTGTGTGTGTGTGTGTGTGTGTGTGTGTGTGTGTGTGTGGGTGTGTGGGTGTGTGCGTGCATATGAAATCTTTCTTATCCATCTATCCATTGATGGACAATTAGTTGTGTTCATAGCTGGCCTATTTTCAATAATGCTGCAATAAACATAGGAGTGCAGATAATTCTTCAGTATTCTGTAGTAAGTTGTTGTGATTATACCTATAAGTGTTTTATCTACTTATAGTATATTTATATTTTACCTGTTATATTTATATTTTACCTGTTATACTATATTATGTATGCATGTATCCATGTTATACATATTAATATGTTTAATTAAAATGTTAAATTTAATTTATACATTTAAATTAAATGAAACTAATAAATGTGATAATTTTATGTAATTGAAATTTTAATAAATTTATTAAGTGTAAACATATTTATTTACTTACTTGAGAGGGAGATAGAGAATACGGGAGGAGCAGAGAGAGAGGAGAGGGAGATAGAGAATACGGGAGGAGCAGAGAGAGAGGAAGAGAGAGAATCTTAAACAGGCTCCAAGCTCAGCATGGACTCCCACACAGGGCTCAATCCCATGACCCTTGAATCACAACCTGAGCTGAAATCAAGAGTTGGATGCTCAACTGACTGAGCCACCCAGGCATCCCTAAACAAATATTTTAAACATCAAAAACATAACAAATATGTTTAAATTCAAGATATATTAAATATATTGCTCATATAACATTCATTGAAGTATATATATATATATATGTTTCATAATAAAGTATAAATATGTATACATATATATGCTATATATATGTGTGTGTGTGTGTGTGTATATATATATATATATATATGCTTTCCTATGTGTATAAATATGAGTAAAATATTATGAAAAACTTTCCAAAGTTTGATGATAATGTTTCACTTGATGATATAATTAATGAAAAGTGTGTCTTCTTTTGTACTGTCTCTATGTTGTGAAATTTTCTATGGTGTGTTTGTAGCTCTTTGTAAACAGAAAATATAAGTAAATGAAATATAAAAAGGTATAAATATATTTTTGTTATTTTTATGTACATTTATTTTTGTCTCATGTTTTGACATTGGTATTGTGAATATACATGAACACGAAATAATAGAAATTCTTATAAAATAAAAATAGATATGTATCTTCATATATTTTCAATTCTTAAATGTATCATTATGAAGACTATTATTAGCAATACTTGCTTTTTCTTTTATTTATTGTAATTTAATTTACACTTTAAAGTTTGAGATGTGTTGAAATTTGTAGGTTGTTTCACACACAGAAGAACTGTGTCTATAAGTACTCTGAATTCTCAGTCCTTTATTTTATTTAAACAAATGTTATCCCATTATTTCTCTGTGTCTTACCAAATTCAAGGGTTTTAAAGAAAAGTTGGAAAGCATTTTGGGGTGCCTGGGTAGTTCAGTTGGTTAAGCGTCTGACTGTTGATTTTGGCTCAGGTCACGATCTCCTGGTTCTTGAGATCAAGCCCAGAGCATGCTTGGGATTCTCTCCCTCACTCTCTCTCTCTGCCCCTCCCTTGCTCACATGTGTGGACTCTCTCTTTCTCTCAAAATATTTTTTTTTTAAAAAGAAAAGTTGGAAAGCATTTTTATTCACGTTCTTAAGCACTAGGTCATCTTGTACTTTGTACATGAGATATGATTATTATACCTTTATCTTGCATGAGGACATGGCATTATTCATAAAAATTTTCTAATGTTAGCAAATTATCTTACTGACTTCTTGACATTATAAATTTGCTGAGTTATTTTCCTTTGGGCAAAACGCTGTTACCTTTTCTTTTTGCAAATAGTTTGGTCTTTTGTTTGACAAAATCAGTAATAATATTATTTGTTTGGGGTCATAATTTATGGATGCTGTGTAAGTAGCATTAACATACCAAAGAGCAAACTGTGAGAGACCCTGGATTTCAAATCTATTCTTACCATCCTTGGGCTACCTGACCTTAACTGCATGTCTTCAAACATCATATCCTGTCTCTTCATCCATGAAGCAAATGGAAACAGAATGGAAAAAGCATTTCAGGTATGGTTTCTGGGCTCAGCTTCCCAAATGGTGGGTTGCATCATTGCAATCTATTGCATCATGATTCAGATTACAATAGAAACTGTGACACAGTTTTATTCCTGCGTCCAGTGAATATTTGATGCCTCAAAATGATCTAGTGTAGACATAGTCTTTGTGCTGTTTAAGAAGCTAACTAGGTCAGTATATTCCAACTTTAGTATAGAAGGAAAATGGTGTATTCTCTGTTTGAATCTCCTTTTTAATTGCTTTTATCCCCAGATGCTGTGGCTGAATAAACTGTTTCTTTTTATTGTCTCCCTAATATTACTTTAAAATATTTTACTATTATTTTTCTCTAAAACCAGGACAACATAAAAGTCTGTCTTTTCCAGTTCTCTTTGGGACACTAGTTCAAGAGTTTGAAAAGAAGAAATGGCTTTGTTGTGGCTAGAGTTTTTATACACACACTCCCCAGTCTTTTTTTTCTCATATAGAAGACTACTTCTCAAGAAAGAAAAGGTTTTGCTTGCTGTATCTGCTTTAATGATGTTATGTTTATGGGATTAAGTATAAAAACTGGTATTTGAGAGAAGTCTATTTCCTTATACTTTACTTATAATTTCAGATAAACTATATTTTAATTTTAATGAATAATAATTACAAATCGGATCTTTTTTATGATCAGAAACACATCAATTCTCTAAGAGAGGATTGAAATATTAAGAGATAACTCCCATGTTTATGTGATTGGCCTAAAAAATCAAGGAATATGGCGACATCAGCCTAGATTTGCCCTTACGAGTATTACGTCTGTAGTTTACTGTATCTGGAATATTCTAGGCAACAGTGGGGTGATAAAGGAAGCACTGGAATCATAAAGAATGCTTAATAGCATGAGTTTTGGAGTTAAAATTTAATTCTTGTTCGGTGCTTTTAGAAAGTGAAGTAACCTCTCATCTGTAAGTGGGAGGCAATCATACAAACATTCTCATGTGCGAGAAAGTGGTAATAAGAAAGAAGTTCCTCATAGGGTTTTTGTAAGGATAATGACTATAGATGGTAAGTAATTGTCTAGCATCCAGGTAACATTCAGCAAATGATACCTATACTTGCAAAGTATAGAAAGGGGAGAAGAAGAAGAAATTAAAACTGGGTCAAAGAACTGGCTCTGGAACTCACTAGCAATAACATCTTGGGCAAAGCGCTTGAATTCTCTATACTTTTATTCTCACACTGATAAAATAAAGATGAACATGACTATATCTAGCTGTCTTAGCTTCTGTTATTGCCTAACCGATTGCCACAAAGTTAATGGATTAATTTTTCAACCAGTCAGTAGCACCCATTGATTTTACAGCTTGTTTAGTCCAGAAGTCTAGAAGACTAAGCAGAGTTTTTTTCCTCACGGTTTTACCAGGCTGCAGCCAAGGTGTCAGTCGGTTTACATTCTCATCTGGAGGCTCACTGGGCAAGAATCTGTTTCCAAGCTCAGTCAGGTTGTTTGGAAGAATCTATTTCCTTGTGGTTATATGACTGAGGACACCTCCTTCTTACTGGCTGTCAACTGGAGGCTACTCTGAGGTCCCAGAGGTTGCCCACAGTCTCCTGCCACCTAACCTTCTCCACAGATTCTCTGACAGTATTATTTTTAAGGTGAACAGTGGAATGTTTCACTCCAGTGTGCAAAGATGGAGTCCTATAGAACATAATACAATTGTGTGTGTGTGATATATCATTGTAGTTGCCTTGCAATGGAACCTAATCAAGGGAGTGACATCCCATCGCCTTGGCCATTTCTATTGGCTAATGGCAAGTCTTGAATTCCTTCTTTAGTGTAAAGTGAGGGATTTTACAAGTGTTTGACTTATAAGGTTGTTACCTTACATTATGTCTGCCACATTATATCACAGGTTTGAGGGGAGACAAAATGATCAAAGTATGTTTCTGCATGTAATTACGAACAGTCTTTCTAAACTTTAAAGTATTACGCAAACCTAAGAAGGCATTATCTTTTGATAAAGTATTTCAAGCAGGATTTATTTAGTAATACTGAAAGAAAAGCTGAAAAAGATCTTCAATCATCAAAGAACTTTACTGGCATATGTATGGGTAAGTAGATGGATGGATAGATAGATATTCTATGATTGATGCAGTATAGTATACGCATACATTTTTGAAAAGATCACCCAGTATACTAGGTGATTAACATTCTAAGTGGGTGCAGAAAAGAAGATGCTGAATTTAGTTAAATTTTGCCCGTTTAACATCTCAAAGAACATAGTTAATTGAATTATGGTTTGTCGTGGTCATTTTGAGTAACTTGAAACATTAGAAAGCTTGATTTTGAAGGATTTAAACTGAGTTTTACTAATACAGTGTCAATGATATTAAAAAAATAAAAGAATGGGGAGCCTGCATGGCTCAATAGGCTGGACATCTGATGTTGGCTTAGGTCATGATCTCATGATTTGTGAGTTTGTGACCTCATTGAGCTCTCTGCTGTCCCTCCAGAGCCTGCTTTCAGACCCTCTGTCCTCCTCTCTTTCTGCCCCTCCCCCCAACTTTCTATCTTTTTCTCTCAAAAATTAAAAAAAAAATGGAACTTAGATGAGTGTATGAATTTCCAAAGAACTGTGATTTTCGCATTAGTTCCCATATATATTGTTTGATTGTGGTGATATAACATTTAAAAAAAATATATCTCCATTTGGTACTGGTTTAATACTATTCTTTCAGTAAACATGTTTCTAAATCTCATTAAAAGATTGGCTAAAATGTGGTTTTTTCCTTTATATAATGAACAAAGTTTTTACAAGAATTTTCAGAAACGTTTTAAACTTTTATGTAGTGTAATAATAAATATTATTCCTCGTTGGTATGACCCTCACATAAATGCCAGGAATCTCCCAGTAAGCTATGGGTATTGAACTACTAACTGGAAACAGTAACTCAAAAACATTTTGTAATCCTGAATTCCTCAGAGTAACTATTTTGAGCCTTCTTTGTCAACAGAGAGCATAAATGGAGACCAATTTCCCCGGGAGACAATATGTGCACTGGTCTTCTTTAGAAAGGGCACGAATGCTTTCAACTCATGAAAACATAGTTTAAAAGATCAAGCGTAGTACTCATTTAAATTATTTTGTATGGAGCTCAGCATAATCATAACAACATTTAAAATTTATTAAGTTCTTTGTGTGAGAAATTAATGTCATTTTCCCATATATTAATTTTATCTTTTTTTCAACAATTCTGAGAGGAATATACTCACAAGGAAACTAAAATGCAGGAAATTGAATAATTTATCCACAGTCATGCAGCTATTTAATGGCGCAGTCAGGATTTGAACCCAAGCAGTCTGACTGGAGAGCCCTTGCATTTATCGAATATGCTCAACAACCCTCACGTCTCATATTTTT